>NW_007726872.1:480993-499400 GCF_000696425.1 Galeopterus variegatus | reverse complement strand
CACACACACACACACACACACACACACACACACACACACACACACACACTCACACACACACACACGGTATATTCAGTGAGTTTGTTGATTAGATGAGTAGATTCCTGGGCAATACCCCAGAGGCACTGGGAGACCCACGTTCCTTCCAGGCTCATTTACCCACTCCCTCTTTGTGCTCAAACTCTCACCGACTGTCCTAATCTCCATGGCACCTAGTTCCCGCGTTACATTTCCTCCTTTGCCCTCAGCACAGGGCTGTGCCTGGCTTGCAGGGCTGCAGTTCTTGATCCCAGAGCTTTTAATCCTAACCTGCCAGGGACAGGGCTGGCTTCGTGGGTGAACAGGCTTTGCAGCCACATGAGGCCCCATGCCCAGAAGAACCCTGTACTTGGTTGATGCTCTTCTGTTGCTCTCTTGAAATTACAATTTTCTAAAAAGGGGCCCTGCATTTTCACTTTGTACTGGGCCCCACAAATTATGTAGCTGGTCCTGGCCAGAGATACCAGAGCTCGCCCACCCAGAACCCTACTATATATATATTTTAAATTTATTTATTATCTTATTTACATTCTATGATGTTGTTGGGAGGGGGGAGAGAGAAAAGGGGAAGGAAATAGGATGGAAGGAGGAAGGAGAAGGGGTGGGATTGAGGCCTGTGCCCCCCTCATTCCCACAGGAGAGACCAGGGGGCTTCCAGCAGTGGCTCAGTCATTGCCAGGCTGGGTGCAGATGTCAGGGGTGTGTGGCTGAAGTCCTAGCCTTCCACCACCCCAACTCAGGAGCCTGGGGCACTTGTGGCAGCTTAGTCTTTGCTGGGCTGGTTTCATGTTGAGAGCCTGGGGCACTTCCTGCTGCAGCTGGGTGGTCCTTGCTGGGCTAGATGTGTGTTGGTGGGGGTGAGGGGGAGTGAGGGGTGCGGGGGTGGGGTGGGGTGGCTGAGGCCCTCAGTCCCCCATGGCCCCAGCCCAGGAGAGCTGGGGCGCTTCCTGCAGAGGCTCAGTAGTCATCACTGGGTCTGGCCAAGGCCTGAGGCCCCCACCCTTGGAACTGGTTGTGGGTGTCAGGGGGCATGGCTGAGGCCCCTAGCCCTCTCCCCTCTCTGGCTTGGTAGCCCAGGGGACTTCGGTCCTTCTAGGTGTTATAGGTGTTCTTTGGTGATGTGAGACCTTTACTAGTTAACATCAAACTTTGTCTATAGTTATGAGTATTTTGTTTTTTCTTTCAGTTCTGTGTTGGGTTATTTGCTGTTCCCACCACTTAAACTCTGCACTGGAACTAATTTGTTGTCCTTTTCTTACTTCTAAAATGGGGGAACTTCCTGTGGGGACCAGCACTTGAGCTCTGTGGTTGAGCTAAATTGCTGCTTTGCTGCTAATTCCCTGGGAAAGGCTTTTTGTGCATCTCAGGTTTTAATGGCTGACTTTATAGGTACTTCCAGCTCTTGTAAGATCTGGTGCACCTGAGTTGTGAAGAAACTCTGGTTTGGGCCTGAGTCTTTTCATCAAGCTACACCCCATGCGATTCTATTTTCCTGACCAGTCTCCTCTGAGTGGTCCTACGCTAATTGGGGGGTAGATCAGCTGTCCTTGCTGTGCCCCAGTGTTTCCCCAGTGGGCCTGTTTCCCCCACCACCCATGCTCCAAACACTTCCCGTGGGACGGGCCATGCGCTGGTCCCTTGCAATAACTCACCGGCCTCTGAGTAGCTCCTTTTGTCAGTTGTTGTGGCTCTTCACTCCTATGTGGGTCCACAGGAACCTTATTAGAGGTCTTGCTGGCCTGGGGAACACCAACGCCCTCTTCTCCCCTGTCACCTCCAAGCAACTCCATCCGAAGGACACAGCTGTGGCTTTTTGCCAGCTCCTGCTCCCTGCGCTCTGCAGCTCCAGCCTGGAAGCAGCTGGGAGTTGAAATGGTCGGAGCGGTTCTTTCTCTCTCTCATTGTGGCTTCTCCCACCATCATGCACTCTGTAGGTCTCTCCTGCTCTTCCCCTCAGCTCTAGCAGCCCCAGCTTAGCTGTTATTGCTTTTTAATAAGTTGTAAATTGGTTGATTTGTAGGAGAGTAATACTGGGGACCGTCTGTCATCTTGACCAGAACCCTACCATATTTCAAATAATGAAGGTTGAGTTCCAGGTCGAGCCCTATTTCCAGGATGGCAAATTGTTGCTTTAATCACTACTTCCTCTCCTAGGCCATAGCAGATCATGCAAATACACCCTAGCTGTCCTTGCTGGGTGTTGATGCTGTTTTGGTGTCTGGTGTCCCATCCCAATCACCTTGCAGGAAGGAGAATGGAGCCCCCTAACCTGGGAATTTACTCCACCTCCTGAAACAATGACTGACTGATGCAAGGTTCAAAAGGCTGGTTCGATTCTTCAGTGTGGCTTATGGCCCAGAGCCCTTCCCCTGTGGTTCAGGCCCAGGCCAGGCTGACACTCTGTCCCTGCTCAGCATTTTTCCTCTACGTCTCCTGCTTCGCTCCTTCTTTTACAGGTTTTTCTTGAAGTGCACTTCCTCAAAAAAAATCACCTTTCCTGGAAATTTACCCTGAGGAAAAATTTTAAAAAATGAAAGTCACCTAATGCATGTCTGATGGTCTAAGATGGTTGAACTTCAGAATCTTTCTCAACACAGAGCACCAGATTCTCAAAATAGTAAGATCTACCACTTGGTCTATTACAAGCTTATTTTAAGTCACTCAAACCCTCTGGTGACAGATAAAATAGTCCGTGAAGGCATTCCAGTTCAGAGCTGCCCCAGCCACACTCCCTTGCCCACCTGCCAAGCCAATCCCAACAGGGGAGGAAGTCAGACCACAGGACAGAAATGACCAACATCCTGCTCAAAGGAAAAGCACTTAGAACCATGCTAGTCTCTCTCATTTTATTATAGGACATGTTGGGGACAGGGGAGGGAAGTGGCAGAGGGGTAACAAGAGGGCAGCTGGGAGGTCAGGCAGAGGCATCAGATATTCAGAAAGCCCAAGCAATCAGCCCCTTACCTGGGGCCAGGATTGCTCGATATGGAATTGGCCCTCTCAGAGCAGTAGAAAGGAAGAAACTTCTGGGGTGGGGAGGCCCAGGGGATGGGCAAGGCTACCCACACCTGACAAGATGGTGGCAGCACTGAGATAGGCTCAGGTGCCCTCCCTCCCTGTAAGGGGCACAGAAGCACTGCCTCCCAGAGAGACACAGAGAACCTGGCTGAGCTCACTGGCTCATGCCACATCTGGTCTGGAGTTCAGAGGGGAATGAGACATTCTGCTCTGAAAGGCTTTCATTTCCACCTCGGGGAAGACAGGCAGGGGAGAGAGACAGGAGTGCAGTGCTAAACAAAACACCCCAGATCAAGACGCAGGCTCTGCAGTCACATGTGGGTTTGCATCCCAACTCTACCACTCCAGTGATCCTAGGCAAGTCACTCCCCTTCCCTGAGACTCAAGTTTCTTCATTTGCAAAATGGGAACAATTACATCCATTTGTTCCATTGTGAGATAAGAAGATACATGTCATCTTAGAAAAGTTCCTCAGAGAGGGCTCTTGGTAGCTGGCTGCTGTTACCACTCCTGATACAAACCTGGGAATGAGACTGGCTCATGAGGAAGGCAGAGCTCAGCGATGGGGCCTGGGAGTGTGTGCGAGGAAATGCCTCCTTCCTCTGCCAGGTTGAAGAGGCAACCCCTGGTGAGGCGAGGGCACAAGGGAGAGAATTGAGGGCAGGGGTGGGGTGGGGACAGGCCTACTTCTAGGCCTTGATGAAAGAAAGTCTGAGGGCGCCTTATGGGCCGAGTGGGGGACAGGATGGATGTTCTGAGGACGGTTCTTAAAAAGCTGGAAGAGGGGAAGGAAGAGAGGAGTGTTGCTTCCCATACGTGCAACTGCAAAGACATCAAGCTGGACCCTTGTAGGATTTCAGATCCAGCCGTCATGGGGCTGCTGCTGGGGGAAGCCACTGTCTCTTTCTTTCTCCTCAGCACTGGGGTTATAAAAAAATACCTACAAACCATGAGAAAGTTCACATAAAAACACTTTTCTGAATGTATAAAAAAAGAGACTGGCCATAGTCAGTGGCTCAGGACATGGACCAAAGCCCCTAGAGAGGCCAAGGAGAGTCAGTGGCCACCCAGTGGTGGATGAGGTGGTCTGGGGTACCCAGGGTGGCAGAACAGTGCCAGCTCTGGTGGAGGCTGTGTTCTTTGGCCAGGCTATACTATGGAGTCGAGGTCTGAAGGGCAGGTGGTGTTATAGGGTCACTGGCTCCCTGTGCTGGGCTAGGCAGTGGACGTGCCTTGGCCCCGGACCTCAGGGACCCCCTTGCTAAAGATAGAAGCCCCAGACAGCCGGCCCCCAGCAAGTCCTGAGACAGGTTCCAGGGACTTATCCTTAGGTCAGTTGAGTGGTCTGAGGAACTGGGGTTTGGGGGGCAGCAGAGAGTACAGTATGATTTCCACTTCTGAAGGAGGGTTCTGCCCAGAGGCTCCCGAAGGCTGTCTCCAGCTGAGACTGTCCAGCTGGGGACAACAGGTACAGGAGGGCAGCCTGGGGTATGGCCAGAAAGAAGGCTCCAGATGGACAGGAGTGCTGCCTTGGCAGCCTGGCCCCCAGGGTGGGGACTCCTTAATGTTTCCTTCAGGAAGGGGGTGAAAGCAAGGAGGGGGGTGGCCTCGTCTTCCTGGCCCTCTTCTCCCTATTCTTTACCCCACAAGGGCCTGGACTGTGTGACTGGGTGGGTTGAGGTCCAGGCAGATCACCCTAGGCCCTGTTCTGGGGGGTCCCAAGCAGCTTCTGGAGCCAGGTGGGCAGGGAAGGGCTGATGGTGGCAGATGGAGCTAGAGGTTCATCCACCCAGGCAGCCCAAGGCACCCCCTCGTCTACCCACCATCACTGAGGCAAAGCTAGGGTGGCCATCTTCAGTTGACCTTGGACCCTGCAAGGCAGGCTGGAGTGGGGTGGGGTGGGGAGTGTCTGAAGTCTGCAGTCTGAGATGGGCCGAGGACCTCTCCGGCTCTGGGGCGTGAGAGGCCTGGGCACACTAGGGCTGGAGGAGGGGCAGCCCACGCCGGAGTCCCTCCTTCAGGAACTGCATGTAGGTGGCTGTGGATGGGTCTTCAAACGTGGACGAGAAGCTGAAGATGTTGTTCTCGACATCCTCGGGCTTCATGGAGGTGATGTCCAGGAAGTAGTTGGCATTGATGTGGTGGACCTGGGGGAAGGGCCGGGTGAGGGCAGCGGGGCGAGGGGCCCCAGGCTCGGTGCGCCCTGCCTGCCTGCTCATGCTGTCTCGGGCGAGGTGGCCACAGCCAGGCCGGGCAGCCAGCAGCCGCTCTGCCCTCCTGCCTCTGCTCACACAGCACTTCTGACCACAGCTGCCCTCCCCCCGTCTGCTAGGGGAGAACCCAGTGCCTTTAACACCACCTTTTCCACTAGCTCTCTGCCCGCCACCCCCTAAATGGCCTCCTCTCCTGTTCCCGTGACCCCTGCACTCCATACTCGCTTCTATCAAAATGCCACCACACCCGATGGGCCTGTCTTCCATCTGCCTCTCACCCCAGCTAGCGAGCTTGCTAAGGGCAGGGCCGTGTCTTTCTCTGTGTGCAAAGAGCCAGACACAGAGTAGGCACCCAGTAAGTGAACAAACCAGCAAACGATGGGCACACAAACACCAACAGACGAGTGAAAGAATGCATGCCAGACGGAGTTCCCCAAGCACAGTCCTGTTTGCTCATCTCTGTGACCCCAGGGCCCTGGCCTGGCTCCGCCACGGTGGGAAACAGTGATGTGTGGGAGCTGCGTGGCTCTCCCCCAGGCCTCTCCTCCCCTTGATCTCTGGCACCTTGGAGCCGCTCTCATCACCCTGAGCCTGGGACAGCAGAAGCCTCCTGCCTGGTGCCCTCTCCTCTCCACCAAGCCCTTACTGGGTGCCTCTTCCACCAGCCCCAGCTCCTGGCTCGCCCCTGCCCCAAGATCCTGAGGAAGCCAACCACCCTCCTACAGCCCTGAATCCCACTCTAACCCCATCCCTTGGGACTTAAAGGATAAGGGGTATCTTCAAGCAGAAGAGCTGGAGATTCTGAGGCTCGCAGGCAGGCTAGCTTCAAAACCAGCTGCACTCCTTAATTGTCTGCAACTTTCACCAAGTCTCTGAACCTTTCCAGTCTCACCTTCCTTGTTTGTGAAATGGGCATTCGTGATCATCTGTCTCCCAAAGCCCTTGTGAGGGCCTGATGAGAGAATGTGGGGAGTGTGGGGTAAGGGGCCCTCAGGGAGAGGGAGGGTCTTGAACCTGGGATCAGGCCAGGGCCCTCCCATGGTCCTCTCTGTATGTCACAAGTCCTGGTTCTTCCTTCCCCTTCCATCCCAGGGCTGGCTACGATGGTGAGCCTTTCCTTCCAGGCCATGTTTCTGTTCCCTGAACCTTGTCTGTTTCACTCGGGACATGATGACTTTGCCACAAGACTTTGCTCACTGTTGCATAGTCCCCAAATTGCTGGTGAGGTCCCCCTTCTCACAGGAGTGTCCCCACCCCTGCATCAGAATTCCAATTTTATAGATAGGTTTAACTGAGGCTCGGACTGTTAAGAGATTAGCTCAAGTTTTTGCAGCCAGGAGGTGGGAGAGCCAGACCCGAAGCCTGGTGGGGCCTGCACGTCTGTGCCCCTGCTTGCTGCTCCCTCAGCCTGGCCCCGTGGGTCTGGATGGTGGGGGCGCCTACCACGGTGCCATTGGGCAGGCAGATCATCATCTCCACAGGGAAGCTGTACTTCTCTAGGTGCAGGCCAGCCAGCTTCTTGTGGGATAGGTTCTCCTGGTTGTTCTGTGGGGACAGGCGGGCATGGTCCATATACCTTGGTCTCCAGCATTGTCCCAGGGGCTCCCCTGGGGCTGTTTCTGCCCATCCACCTGCTCACCTGCAGGTCCTCCAGCTCCTTTACCAGGGACCAGGTGCTGATGAAGCTCTCGTTGAGGAGAGTGAGAATGGGCGAACTTTCCAGGACAGTCTCCCGGAGAGTTCGCCCTGAACCTGTTCAGAGAGAGGCCAAGGCCAGAAGAGTGAGGCACCCCCATGTCTTACTGGGGTTTTCAATCAGCAATAATCTTGCTTTGGGTTTTACAGCCCTCAGGGGCAGTAGAATGGTACCTGCACCCAGGTGAGATAACAGATTCAAAGAACCTGCCACAGAGTAGGTGCTGAATAAACGGTAAGTGAAATCAACATCAATACCAAACTGGCATTGTGGGCTGAGATTTGGGGTGGGGTTCTACGCAGCCCAGGGACTTGGAGAGAGTGACAGCTTCTTAAATTCACGGAACTCTCTGTGCCCTAGAACCCTCTTCTTACTGCCATTTGACAAACGCCTACTCATCCTTCAGAGTCTCAGCTGACATGTCACTTTCTCTAAGAAGGCTTCCTTGACCCCCAGTTACACACGCTCACGCCTCTCTGGACCTTGCCCTGTATAACACCCCCCACGTTGCACGTACTCAGCGTCCGCCTTCTCTACATTGTGTGCCCCGAGGGCAGGGGCCCTGTTGGCTCCCCCACGGCTGGATGCCAGCACCTGACCTAGCACCTGGCACAGTAGGTGCCCAGAATGTCTGTTGATTGACTGGATGAAGGCGGAGGTTGTTTTACTCATCTCTGTGCCCACTGCTGGACACCTAAAGAACTTTGTATCCAGCAGGTCTTCAGTAAACTTTCTGAATTCAAGCCCAGCCTCTGGCACTATCCTCTTTCACTTGTATGTGATGCTTTACAGAGCACAAGCTACTCTCACATCCATTTTCACAACTCTGGGTGGTGTGTTGTACCCTTGTCACTGTTGAGAACACTGAGGCTCAGGGAGGGGAAGTCACTTGGTCTAGGTCACCAAGTGAACATGGCTGAGTTGGAACCCAGTCTGCCAGGTCCTTTCTTCTGCACCTGGAAGCTTCCTCTGGGTTCAGTACAGAACCCCCCCATGTCCTCACCCCACACCCCTGCCCAGGGTGGTCCTCAAGTCCCTCATGGCTCCAACAGGAAAGTCCCATTGGCCTCAGAGCCCCTGTACCCTACAAGACATGAACTTGCCCCCCACTTTGCCCTCAGAACAAGTTGGGCCTCCCTCACCTCAGCAGGACTGGTCGTCCAGGGCCCCCCACAGCAGGATCGAGTGCACCAGCTTGTTCTCAGCCTTGGCTCGCTCGAAGGCCTCAGTGAATGGTAGGTAGGTGACCTGGGGCCAAGCCGAGACAGAGCGAAGCTACTGTGTGCAGCCAGTGCCCCATTCAGAGGCTGTGTGCAGTGTGTGTCCGTGCATGTATGTGTGAGTTTGTGTGGGATGTGTGTGTACATATGTGGTGTGGATGTGAATTTGTGTTGTGTGTAGGTAGGTAAGCACGTGTGTGTGTGTGTGTGTGTGTGTGTGTGTGTACATACGTGGGGGGGGTGTGCGAACGGGGTGCTGCTGCTGAGCCAGGGGATGCCTCCTCCAAGTTCTGAATGGCAAATGGGAGGCTGCCGTGGGCGCAGTGGGCCCCACAAGGATACAGCTGCAGCAGCAAGCCCTGTGCGTGGGCCTGTGCCTGTGCCGCCTGCTGCTGCCAGCCCCCTGCCCCTAGCCCCTGCCTATGGAGCCTGACCCTGGCCTTCACTCCTGCCCAGCCTCACCTTCTTGAAGGGGTACATGGCTACCTCCAGGTGCCGAGCCGCCTCCTCCCAGCTCAGCTCCTGCTGCCACTTGATCTCCTCGAACACAAACTGGAGGGGCTCCCCCGAAGGCAGGCGGCTGTCGATCATGTTGCCGTCCTCGTCCAGGATCACGGAGGGCACTGAGGGGCCCGTGGCTTCCAGCTCCATCTGGGCCAGAGGTCAGCACTGAGGGATGTCTCAGAGATGGGCAAGAATCCTCAAGGGGCCCTGAGAGTTCCTTAAGGATACTCTATTCATTACAGAGGTGGGGAGAGAAGGCCCAGGGAAGGGCAGGGCCTTGATCAGGGCTAAGCAGTGAGTCCAGGACAGAGCAGCCAGGGCTCTTTCCTCTGCATGATGCTGTCACGAATGCCACACCGGGCACTGTGTGTAGGAACAGGTGGTTTGGGTATGGTTGGCCTCAGCATGCCAGGAGCTCTGTCCTCACTCTGGACTGTCCTGAGGCTCCTACCTAGCTGGGATCTCCCTGGCAGCCAGGATGAGAGGCCTGGTGGCAGGGCCCTGTGCTGGAGCCCCACCTCCCTACATGTGTGCTCACCTGGGGTATGTAGCCGATGTCCACCTCCATGTTGCTGCTCTCACTGGCCCCATACAGCCACTCCATGTCCACGTTCAGAGACCTGGGGGTGGCCAGGATGGAGCAGCAGTATCATCAAAGCCCATGAGCCACATGTCAGACTTTATCTCACTGCATGCACACAACTGTCCCCATTTTTACAGATGAGGACACTGAGGCTTGGCAAGGTGAACCCACGGTCTCAGAGCTGTGGGGATTCTGACTGCAGAGCCCAGGCCCTCTCCTCTCCCCACGATGCCTCTTCATATGGTACTACAACCGCACCTCCCTCCACCAGCCCAGCCCCTCGCAGTTCACAGGGGACTTTCACAGCCTCATCTCCTGCACTACCCATGATCCTCTGAGGCAGAGAGACGGTAACTGGGCGAGGCTATGGGACACAGAGTGGGGCAGAAGTCATCCCTCTCCAGCCTCCAGCGGACAGCGGGGAGTCTGGCCTGACTGGTGCGATCTGCAGATCTGCCGCATGGGGGAGCCCCAGGACTGACAACCAACCACCTGGGGCGGTGAAGCAGGGTGGGTGATGGCTGCCCTCAGAGGGGTCAGCAGCCCCTGTGGCCTGGTCCTCAGATACACACCCAGGAACAGCTGGACCCAAGGTTGGTCATATGCCCCTCTCCTTCTCTCTCATCCGGGCCAGGACCCCCTCAACAACCCAGGGTTGGAGGCAGATGTGTGGGCCACCAGCCTCCCCACCAGCCGTGGCTGAGCCCAGGAAGGCAGGTGCTCCTTGCCAAGTGGGGGAGGAGCGGAGCCAGTCCTTCCACCTCGCTTCCCTTTGGCCCGGATCGCCCCTGCCCTGCCCTCTCCGAGGAGGAAGAGAAACCACTCCCACTCCTAGAAACATCTTTCTCTTCCCAGGCTATCCCAACCATTCCCTTGCTCCTGCCCTGTGGGTGAAATAGGCCAGGAGTCAGTCTCCCATCTCACAGATGAGGAAACTGAGGCCTGGAGAGAGCCAGAGCCTTGCCACGGCCACACAGCCCAATGGTGCTATGGCCAAGACTATGCGCCTCCTGGCTCCCAGCCCAGAGTTTGTCCCTGTACAGGAGTCATTCAGGCCCACTAAGCAGTCACTTGCTATCAAGGAGGAATCTGGGAAAACTTGAATCTGGACCTCCTGGGCCCCCTGCTCCATTGACAGGTGGCTGACCCTGAGCAGGTGAGGCAGGAGGGCAGGTGGCTGGCACAGAGTTGTCCCAGAAGGCCCACCAAGGCTGTGGCAGTGGAGGGCCTGCCCTCTGGCTTTGGCAAGTGCTGTTCCTTCTGCCTGGCCAAACCCTCTCCACTTAAACGTCACTTCCTCTGGGAAGCCTTCCTGGATCCTGGTCAGCTGAGTCCCTGCTGGCCTTGCCCTTGGAATTAGAGGTCTGTCTGGGTCTGTCAGCAGTATGAGGGTGGGAAGCCCCAGCTTCATGGAGGGTCTGCGGGCTGCTGCACTGGGTCCCAGGCACAGAGGTGGAGGGCCAGGCCCCCCGAGTGCCTGGGAGATGCTGTAGGATGATGGGATGCTCCCCCCAGCCCATCTCATGCTGCCTCCTCCCAGGTCAGCTGTGAGCCCTCCCAAGAGGTGGCTCTGGGGAGCAAAGGAAGGGGCACAGGCTGAGGGGGCCTCTGGGCCCCCTGCTTCTGAGCCTCTAGAGCTGGGGGAGGGGACACTGGTAGCAGGGTGCCAAGGCTGGGCCAGGATCAGCTCCCACCTGTGGTTGGGGACAAAGAGCCGGAAGTCGCGGATGTGGGTGGCGTCTTTGGAGAGGATGATGTGGCCGGTGAACTGGCCAGGGCAGAACCAAAAGGGGAAGTCGGGGGGCTCGCTGAGCTGGAACTCGGCGTGGATCCTGTGGGGACGGGATCTGCTCAGCCCAAGCCCCCCTTCTCCCCCAAAGCCTGGGAACCCCAGGCCAGACTCCTGTGTGGGGCAGAGGGCTGGGCAGGGGGGGGCAGATGGTGTGTGGGCCAGTGAGAAGGTACGAGGTCTCCAAATGCTGCCACACTTCAGGGCCCAGTTCACATGCCACCTTCCCAGAAGCCTTGCCTTGACCCTCCCCTGAGCTCCACCGCCTCTCCAGGGCATGTGTGACCCGGTATCCCTGCCCACTCTGTGTGTTTCTCCCCCAAAGCCTGGGAACCCCAGGCCAGACTCCTGTGTGGGGCAGAGGGCTGGGCAGGGGAGGGCAGATGGTGTGTGGGCCAGTGAGAAGGTACGAGGTCTCCAAATGCTGCCACACTTCAGGGCCCAGTTCAAATGCCACCTTCCCAGAAGCCTTGCCTTGACCCTCCCCCTGAGCTCCACCGCCTCTCCAGGGCATGTGTGACCCGGTATCCCTGCCCACTCTGTGTGGACGAGCATCGCAGCCACCAGCCCCGTGCTAAGCAAGTTCCACAGTGTTTCTCACTGAGTCCTCGTGTGCCCTGTAAGGAAGTCATCACCACCCTGATTTACAGATGAGGAAACTGAGGCACAGACAGCCAAAGCTGCTTGCCAGAGACCACAGAGTGGGAGGTGGTGCAGCTGGGTGCTGTATCCTTCCGTGCTGCCCTGGAGTCCCAAGCCTGGGCTGCGAGGACCACTCACCGGAACATCACCGTGTAGTAGAAGTCGCTGATGGCGGTCAGGCAGGCCACAGCCCCCTGAGGGGCAAAGCGGGTCTTTACGAAAGGCCGAGGGTGGAACATGCTCAGGAGCCGGTGGATGATGACCTGGGGAGATGAGAGTAGAGACCCCAGGCTGGCTGGCTGGGCCCTGCTGGGCCTGGATCTGCTGGGTGAGGGTCGGCCCTGACCTGAAGGCCCAGGGGCCCTGGGGGGAGGGTGGTATGTCCAGAAGGAGGCAGGAGAGCAGGTGAGGCAGGCCTGGCACTGGGGTCCAGGTGCAGGTGGGGAGGGGGCCAAGCCTGCGTTGGGCTCAGGGGAGGGGTCCCAGGTCTCACCAGGGCTGCTCTCACCTCCTTGCCCTTGGGTGGCGGTGGGTAGAAGCGGTTGTTGGACAAATAGCCGGTGAAGACGCTCAGCTCACTAGGGATGATCCACCAGGGCTCGCCCAGCTCCTGGCCTTGAGGAGGAAGGAAGGGCTGGAAGTGGCGGGCGGCAAACACTGCACGTGGGGAGGCTGCAGCTGTCCAGTTGCGGAGGCCAGACAAGGTAAGGCGGGAGACCTGGGACAGGGGAAGGCAGAACTCTAGGGCACTGAGAACCACGACTGGTGGTCCCCTCTGCCATGTGTGGGTGGAGGTCTCCCCCAAGCTCTGAGCCAGCCCACAGGCTGAAGGAGCAGAGGGAGCCCATGAGCTCCTGCCCCAGTGCCCCACAAGCTTGGCCCTGGCCTGCGAGAGAGAGGCTCACCTTACCTTCCCCAGCCCCCAGCCCAAGAAGCCCACGTGCCCCCACCAGGTGCAGCCCGCTCAAGGGCAGGAAAGCAGAGGCAGCTGGAGGGGCCACCCAAGACTGGAATGGGGTGCTGCCAGTAGAGCTCTGTGCCTCACATGGTCCTGTCTCCATCCTTTGAATAAGCCAGCAGACCAACCCTAGGTGCCACCGCCCCACCCTGAGCTTCCTCGCCCATTCCACCAGCCTTACTTTCCCGTTCCCTAACCCCTAAGTCTCCTCTTAGGGGCTAATGTCCCACTGACAGGTCAGAGTTTGAGTCTGGAGCTAAGATGGTGAAGGGGGTGAGTAACAATCTTTGGGGGGAAATCTCTAGGGTCAAGAGTGGGATGAGACCACAGAGAAGGGGGAGGAGGACCACCCCCAGAGAGGGCCCTGCCTCAAGTACAGCCTGCCCACACTGGCTGGGCACCCTGGGCAAAGGCATGCCCTAAACCCACTGCCTCATCAGTGACGGCGTCGCCTCTGTCTGATGAGCCCACAGGCAGGGGAGGAGGGTCAGAGAGAGAGGGCTGTCTACGCACCGGCCCGGAGCTCAGAGTGGGACCCTGGAGCATGCGGGGGCCCCTTGTAAAAGATCCACCTTTCGTAGCTCCTCCCTGCCCTTGTGGGGTACAGACAGGAGTGTCCCTGTGAAGCATCAGCCACCATGACCGTGAGCGCCCAGTACCCCTCAGGGGAGCTCAGCCAGCAGGGAGCTGTCCCCACCTTTGATGAGCAGCAGCTTCCCTCTCCCTTCCTCACCTCCATGGTGGCAGCAGCCCAGATGCAGTAGGAGGCAGGAGGTGGAGGAGAGAGGTGCAGGGAGCTCCCACTGAGAGGGATTTGACAGGCAGGTTGTCACAGCAGGGCTGGCTGTGCTGCTCACAGGCTGGCCACCCCCTGCAGGGGAGCTGCCTCTGCTAGGGAGGGCCAGGGCTGGGGTGCTGCTCCTGACCCGTCTCCCCTGTGAGTGCAGGTGTGTCCCAGCCCCACCCCCATTCTCACTGCCCAGCAGGGGACTCATCTGCTCAGACTGGCCCATCACAGCCAAACCCAGCTCCACCCCAGATCTTTCTCTGGAAACTCAAACCTGAGTTTCCAACCATTTACTAGACTCTCCCCCAGCACCTCCATTTTAACATGTCCAAACTAACCTCATTCTCTCCTGACAGACACACTCCCTTCCTACAGTCCCCATCTGGGCCAGTGGCCACTACGCACTTGGTCACCAGCCAGAAGCCTGAGTCACTCTGTCCCCCCTTCCCTCAGCAGCCACGCCCTGGCCTTCCCTTCCTTCCCGGCATCCCCCGGGCTCCCTGACCCTCCATCACCACTGCCTCCCCAGCCCACCTCCTCTCCCTTGGAAACCGGTCTTCTTGCCTCCCCATGCTGCCCATGCCTCGGCCCTCAGTGGCCAGCCTCGAAAGCACCCATCTGATGAGGGCGCTGTGCTACTTAAAAATCTGCTACGGCATTTTGCTGCTGCAGGATAAAGGCCACAGTCAGGCACGAAGGCCCTTGGTGGTCAGGCAACTTCCCCAGCCCCACTGACTGGGCTGCCCCTGCGTGTCTCATGTACCCTGCGTCCAGCCACACCAGCAATCTGGCCTCTGGTGACTGGCCTGGCACCTTCTGCTTTCAGGCCTTTGATCAAGCTGAAGTGGCATTTTGGTTAAGAAGAAAAGGCTGAGTAGGTGTGGGCTGGGCAAAGAGAAAAGTTGTTCCTGGCAGAGGGAACAGAAAACGAGAAGGCTCACAGTCGGCAGAAAGCTGGCAAAGAGAGCATTTGCCTACCTCCCACCTCCTCCTCAGGAACCCTCCCCGCACCACAGCCCCCTGCCAGGGGCTGAAGCTCAGGCCTAGCTCATCAGAGTCCAGCGGAGCACCTGTCAGGTGCCAGGCTCCATGCTAGAGGCCTGAGCGGAAGACAGACGCGCAGAAAGTAACGCTCCTACCTGAGCAGCTGCTTAACAGGGTCTCTGCTGCACTGCTCCAACCGGAACCCTCCTCCTGCTGTGGCTGGGCACCTGGCTGAGCCCTCCTCATCCCGCAGTCTCTATCACTCCCTCCAGAAAGGCAACTCAGATTCCCCCATCTGGGTAGAGGCTTACGCTTATCTCTCCTGCTCCCCTACCAGGCTGTGTGCCTGGACAGCAGGGACAGCACCACACCCACATGGACCCCCAGGGCCTGGCACAGTGGGTGGCGCAGAGAGCAGCTCATAGAGGAAGGAAGGATGAGCAGAAAGCACTGACCCGTCCTCAGGAGGCGAGTGCATGCAGATGACCTGCCCTTTGCGGGGCCACCCATGGGGCCATCCCTACCCCCGACTCACTCCTAGGAACCCGTCTTTGCTCTTGGTCATGGTCTCTGGGAGCAGAGGCTGGAATCTGGCTTCTATGGTGAGCGTCTCCTCGCTGGGGTCGGGGGGTAGCTCTTCCTCATAGCTGGCCGCAGGAGTTGACCCTATGAGACACAGATGGCTGGAGAGACCCTGGCCTTGGGCTGCAGGGACTCATTTCTCTCGGGAAGCCCACACCAGCCGTGATTAAGGGAACCAGGCTTGGAGCCAGGGGTAACAGTTAACAATCACCAAAGTAACAACCAATGCGAATTACATTTTAGTTTCACAATAGCCCTGGAGGCAGATAACATTATTACCAATTCCGTTTTAGGAATGAGAAAGTGGAGGCTAAGAGAGGTGAGGTCACTTCCCCAAGGTCACACAGGTAGGTAGTGGGGGAGTCTGGATTCAAATCCAAGCTTGTTTTATCCTAGACCCACGATCAACCATGACCCTCTTCTGGGGCTTCAGGGACCAAGAGCGACTGAGTCAGGGAATCAGAGTAATGAATGAAAGCAAGAAACCGAGTCAGGCTGTCTTTGGTGCCGCAGAAAGAGCACTGGTTTGGGAGAGAGGAGACGTGCCTCGCACTGCTTTTCTGGGCGGCCTGTTTCCCGTCTGTGTAAGGAGGGGCTGGATGGGCAATGGCTGAACTTGACTTCTCAGATCTCGTCCTGCTCAGAGACCTGCCAAGTCTGTAATCTTTTGAGTGTGGAGGGAGTCATTATGAAGGTTTACCTATAATGGAGTAAAGCAGGGGTGGGTCTTGTCCTGTCTGCTCTCCCAGGGCAGGCTCGTGGCACAGAGTCGATGCCTGGAATTTGTGGGCTGCCTGGCTGGCAGAGTGAATGTGTGCATTAAAGTCGTTCTCAGCCAGAAGTCATCAGAATCACCCAAACCAGATGGCCTTTAAGCTGCAGATGCCCAGAACCCACCTCAGACCTACCAAGCAGAATCTTAAGAGGCTAGAATCAGGAAACTGCTCTTTTAATTAGCACTCTCCAGCCACTCCTGATACCAGTCCTGTTCTAAAGATCACTGCTATTTCTGCATTTGTAAGTCAAAGCAGCAAAACACCGCTCTGGAGACCTCAGAGGAAGGGAGGAATAGGAATAAGAGTTATTAGTGCACCTGCTCATTCACTTATTTTACTGGTATCATAGATAATTATTAATAATCGTGCTCAGCATTTGATAGCCCTTTGGTTTTTTAATAAAAAGTTTTAGTTCCTGACTTATAAATAACACTCGCTCATTATAAACAATTTGTAATTTTTTAAGGTATAAAGCAGAACGTTAAACATACTTGTAACTCTATTAACTAGAGAGAACTGTTCACCTCTATTTCCTGCTCAAATTTGATTTTTTTCCCCTTTGATTTCCCAAAACTTAGTCCATTTTTTCACACACAGCCTAGAGGTAATGGAGGGATTCTTTTCTCCTGATGGAGAAAAAGATTTATGTGAAAACAATTAAAAGTGCCCCCGAGCCCAGCAAGCTTTGCTAACATGTCATTATGAGGGAACTCTCACTCTCAGACCATAAAAAAGGACAAGCAGGTGGAGTGTATGCAAAAAAAGAGGTAAAAGCAAAGCCACAAGGGGATGACCATTTATCTGTGCATCTGCTTTCATGACAGAACCGCCTGCCACCAAGAGACACTGATACACATGGGCTCCAGCAAATTGCATTTTTCATCTCATCTACTTCCTCTAGCAGTGACCACACGTCACCAGGCCAGCAAGTGGCCAACATACGCAACCCATCCCTGAAAATCACAAAGCCCATGACAGTGCTTTGGTGCTTCGGTACCCGAGAGCACCCACCATCTCTTCCTTGCTTTTCCCATCTATTGACTGACTTATACCATGCAATGTGGGAAACACTTAGGTGTCTAAGATCATGAGTTCGAGAAATGTCACAAGAAGTTGGAGGGAATGAAAAAAAAAGTTGTTGGGAAATAGACACAAGTAGGGGGGAGGGGTAAAGCATTTTACAATTCATTAGAACGTTTCAGCCCCTCATCCTTACTTAAAAAAAAAAAAAAAACAATCACTGATTACAGCCGGGCAAACATGGATAGCAGCAATGGGATAGGAATCTGATCTGACAGCACCTAAACAGAGTTTCCAAGTAGGGGGGAGGGGTAAAGCATTTTACAATTCATTAGAACGTTTCAGCCCCTCATCCTTATTTAAAAAAAAAAAAAAACAATCACTGATTACAGCCAGGCAAACATGGATAGCAGCAATGGGATAGGAATCTGATCTGACAGCACCTAAACAGAGTTTCAGATTCAGAGATAATAGTAATGGCCCCTGCCTATTGAATGTCTCCTGCAGGTTGGTCATTTTGCACACATTTTCTCTAATCCTCAAACCCTGAAGCCAGGTGGCCCAGTTCTAACCCTGGCTCTCCACCTTTCTAGCTTGGGCGAGTTAGCGAACCTGCCTGTTCCTTCATGTCCCAGACTATAAGCATCAGGATCATGGTAGTGTCCATCTCACAGGGCTCTTGTGAGGTTTAAAGAAGAGGACCCACGTGAAGTGCTGAAAGTGGTGTCGGCACCAAGGAGGTGGGGAAGGAAGGTTAATTATTACTGACAAACATGAGAAAAACAGGCTCAGGGGGTGCAGAAGCAGCTCACTGGCTCGAAAGTGTCCGAGCTGGGAGGACCCCAGAGCCACTGAAACCCACAATCTTCCTTTCACTCCAGGCTGCCGCCCCCACTCAGTGCAGACACAGCAGACAGACACCCTCATCCCCAGTCCCCTGCCTCTCCTGGTACCTGTCAGCTTCTCAGCAATAGGTTTGAACTCCTCAGGGCTGATGTACATATCCCGGTCAGTGTCCAAGGAGGAAAAGAGAAAGAGGCCTTCTGTCCCCAGGGCCTTCAGCGCCGATTCCTACTTGGGAGGAGGGGGCTGGGCTGAGCATCTCCCAGTCCCCCGCACAGGCAGCTGCTTCTGTTCCTACAGCCGCTGCCTTCTCCTGTCTCGCCTCCCCCCTGTTCCAGCGCTCCCCAGTCCCCCTTCCAGGTCCTGCTGGTCCCAGTTTCACTATATGTCTTCACCTGCTGTCCACTGTCCAAGTCGCCCCTTTGACTGTCCCACTCCAGTCTGTCCCAGCCCCTGCCTCACACTGGGCCAGTCCTTTCACCTGCTCCCCATCAATCCTTCCAAATCTGCCCGGCCCCTGGGACCCCCTTCCCTCTCGATTCCATGCTCCCTCCACGGCTCGCCGACCCCCTCCTGCCCACCTTCTGTCCCCGTCCCCTCACCCTAACTCGTCCCTCCCGGTTCCCCGCACTCCGTCCGTCTCCCTCCCCGCCGCCCTCCAAGCCGATGCTCGGACCTTCCATCCCCCACCCGGGGCCCACCCCGGAGCCCGGTCCCCGCGAGCCCAGCCGCGCCGGCCCTCGCCCGCCGTCC
>NW_007726872.1:473115-480197 GCF_000696425.1 Galeopterus variegatus | reverse complement strand
GCCCCCACCGCCCCCGGCCCCTTCCTGCTTCGGTGCCTTGTCACTGCGCTGCGACTTCCCAACCCTAAACCAGGCCTCTGCCGCCCTTCTTGCCTGGCCGGGCCCAGAGAGCAATTCCAAGCTGGGGACGGGGACGAAGAAGGGGCGGGGGCTGGGGAGACTCCCGCACATCCTGCAGCTCTGCTGGCGGAAAGGTCCTCCGTGGGCCACCAAGGCCCCTGTCCACCTCTGTTGGCAGGTGTGGGGGAGGCCAGAGGAGGGCACAGCCTGTCCTCCAGCAGCTGGTGGGCAGCCCACCATCCTATCCCACCTGTTTACTGCAGTTTCTTCAGTCATCTAGAACAAGAAAAATTAAAAAGAATGTCCAGCCCTATCCGTTTCATGGTGCAGTTGCAGGGACACCTCTGCAGATTCACCCGTTATGGGGGGAGCTACCTTGTTCCAGGTGCAGGTGGTTCAGCCCGCAACCTTCACATGCCTGAGCCCAAATTTCCTCATCTACAAGGAGGAGTCACAAGAGGCCCCCCCTCTGCGGGCTGCCTAACTACGTGGGACGGGGAGGCTGCAGCCCCTTGGTGGGCGTGGCGAGGCCAGGGGGCTTTACCAGACACCCTCTCCTCTGCTAGCCTGACATGGCCACAGGTTTGATTTTTCTGAAGATCAGTACTTGCAGGCTTGAAGGAGGGTCTTGAGAATGGAGGTGGATGGCGTGTGAGGAAATACTTTCATGTCTGTCAGTCCCCAGGAGCCCTGGTTCCTGCTGGGGCTCTCTTCCATTAGCTCAAGGCCCCCAGGGGCCCTGGAGGATGGCACTATCCCAAGAGAGGGCAGCAGCTTCCAGAGCCTCTGAACAAGAACTCTGAGCCCGGGGGGGTGAGCAGTGCCTGCCCTTGGATGTCACTACCAAGCCTCAGTCTTGTGCACCTGTCAGGGCTGGGAAGCCAGAGGGGACTAATAGCCACTGTGCTCCAACTGTGTGTTGGACTCGGAGTTGGGTGATTTCAACATTATGTCATCTTGTTATCAAGCCACCTAGTGAGATAGGGATTGTTGACTCATTTTTAAATGAAGGAGCTTGAGCTCTGGCACCCAAGACTATTTGAATCCAAATCTCTTGCTCTCCTGCCTCTCGGGCCTGCCAGGGATGGCACAGTCCATTGAGTGGGGAGCAGAGGGTTCGCCTCTACTGCCGATACTGTCATTCTTTGGTAACCAGTCATGACAATGCCATGTGGGCAGGACCCTGTCTTCCTAGCCACGCAGCGCCTGGCACGTGGTGGGCTGTCCACAGTGCCTGTTGGACAAATGACTCCCAGGGACCTTCCAGGGTTGTGGGCCCCACCCAGCCCTTGCTCTGTGTTCTGGTCCCATGTCCTCAGAGGGACCTACTGCAGGCCTGACATCTGGTGTTGGCTTCTGGAGGCTTCCAACTGTGCCACTTCCAACTCATTATTGCTAATGCGTGGGGACACCCTGCATACGACAGATGCTATTAGTGAACCAAATTTTGTTCTACCACGAAGCAAAACTAACAGAGCATAAAGCAGGTTAGGAGGGGAAGATTGATGAGCCAAGGCCCCTGGAAAATAAACGAGGGATGTTTTCTTTGCCATATTACTCGTATTTATTACACTTGCTTTTCATTAAAGACCCAGAAACACCACTGGTCTCTGCTGCCCAGCGCTGAAGAGATGTCCTGCCGGGGCTTGCAGGGTGTGTGTGTGTCTCAAAGCTCGGGAGGGCACAGAGCAGGGGTGGGTTTATGAAACTTGGCTCAGGTCAGTGAGCCTCTGGGAAAAGGATCAATCTTGGGTCCAGCTCTGGGGAGACATCTGCTTTGGGCACTGGCAGGGGAGCAGGGCTAGGGTGGGTACCCTTCCCAGGAAGGCTTTACTCCAAACTAAGATCCTGGGCAGGGCAAGGCCTTGACGGATGCGCCAGTGGGGCAGTTCTGGCCAGGGGCAGCCCTGCAGGATTACTTTGGCACCTTGTTTCTGGCCCGCCAGTGGGCAAGGTTGATATTTGGGAACTAGCAGCAAATGGATACCACAAGGTAAGTGGCATGTTGCCCATGTCCTTGAGGATCTCACAGTTTAGTGGGGAAATCATTCATTCATTCATTCATTCACAAATATTTATGGACGATCTACTATGCTCTATTCTGAGAATAAGGGGTCCATCAGAGAACAAAATGGAGTCTCTGCTCTTCTAGACAAGTCAATGATATGATGACTCCCTCTCTTGGCATAAGTGCTCTGAGAGAAGGATGTGTGCAGAGAAGAGTCCCCTGTCACTTCTCAGAAGGGGCTTCACAAAACCGAGGTCTAGCCAGGCCTTGAGTTCACCGGGTCACCAGTCACAGCACCCAGGGAAGAGCATTCCAGAGGGTGGGAACAGCAGAGGCAAAGGCCCAGCTGCAGTAGGCTTAATGGAGTCTCCGTGGCATTGCAAGGACCTTGCCCTGTGGACTCAATATGACAATATGGAGTCATCAGAAGAGAGGGACATTCAGCCATCGAGGCACCATTCAGGCTGCTGAGGGAGGGTCCTTCTACTTCGTAAACACTCCAGGCCACCCATCCACCGCGTGAAGAGGAAGGAAGGACTGACCTGGCCACAGCCACGTTAAGCAGGGGTAGTGTCACTGCCTCGAACCCTGGCCTGTCTCTCTCTAGTGCCCCCCTTCACACACACACACACACACACACACACACACACACACACACACACACACACACACACACACACACACACACACACACACACACACACACACACACACACACACACACACACACACACACACACACACACACACACACACACACACACACACACACACACACACACACACACCCCTGTGTGCCCTGTAGTAGCGTCCTCTCTTCTGCTTCCTGTCTCACCGGGAAGGGGGTAAACTCACCAGGAAGGGCCTTCCTCCTGCAGGGGGTGCTGCTGCTCTCCAGGGAGTGAGATCAAATTAGGGTTTGCCACTCCAGCTCTACCAGGGACAGTAAGCCAGGGAAAGGGCCATTTGGCTGTGTGTTTTGTGTTTCTCCTCTATCATCTGGCACCCTGGAGAGGAAGGTGATTTTCTCCAAACCCAACCCCTAACATCTTGGCAGCCAGTAATAGGACCAGCATTTGAGAGCAAAGGGTCACGTGGGGAAACTGAGGCTTCTGGTGCTACTGCAGGCGTAGCTTAAGCATGCCCGGACCATGTGGGCCTCTCAACAAAGTCCCTACTATGCGCCAGGAGCTATGCCAGGCCCTGGGAACACAAGGGTCAAGAAGACAGACAAGGTACTTGCTCTCTTGGAGCTGAATATCCTACTAGGAGGTGGGAGGTGAAACACACCAACAAGATGATTTCAGATAATGGACACGTGAAGGAGTAAGACAGGGAGCTGTGGTACAGAGTGCCACAGGCGGGGTGGGCCCCCACAGCGGGGGGGTGACACTGACGCTGCAGCCAGAATGGCAAGCAGCAGCCGGCTGTGTGGAGAACGCAGGAGGGAGCGTCCCAGGCAGACAGAAGGGGCAACAGCAGTGGTCTCCCTGCGGCGGAAACCAGCTTGATGTGTCCAAGAAACACGAAGAAGGCAAAGTGGGTGATGGGAAGAGTCACAGCGGAAAAACTTGGTGACAGAGGCTGGGCCAAGACATCAAGAATCTTGCAGCCCATGGCAACAAGTTTCATTCTAGACATGATGTGAAACCATGACAGGGTTTTAAGCAGGGGAGTGACAATGTGTAACTGTATTAGTCTGTTTCTGTTGCTTATAACAAGTACCTGAAACCAAGTGATTTATAAAGAAAACAAAATTTTAGGGCTGGCCTGTGGCTCACTTGGGAGACTGTGGTGCTGATGACACCAAGTCAAGGATTAAGACCCCCTTACCGGTCATCTTTAAAAAAAACCCCAACCCCCCCCCCAAACCCAAAATTTATCGCTTTCAGCTTTGGAGGCTGAGAAATCCGACATCCAGGGAACACATCTGGTGAGGGTCTTCTTTGGTGGTGGCTTTACAGCAACACAGGGGTCTCATGTGGGAGAAAATAGCAGAGCAGAGAGAGACTCTCATGTGCTCTCTTTTTAAAGTCCTCAGAACCACGCCCCTGACCACCATTATTAATCCATTCACTGTGGCTTGATCCTACAATCTAATCACCTCCTCAAGGCTCCACCTTTCAATTACCATAAGAGGATTTCCCACTCTCAACAGATATAGTGGGGATTAAGCTTCTAATATATGGACTTTGGGGGACACAATTCAATCAATCCACAGCAATTTTTTTTTTTTTGCTGGCTGGTACAGGGATCGAACATGAGACCTTGGGGTTACCAGCCCCATGCTCTAACCAACTGAGCTAAATGGCCAGTGTGTGAACTTGTTTTTAAACAGACCTTTCTAATAGCCAAAAAGCAGAAACAACTCAAATTTCTACTGGTGAGTGGATAAACAAAATATGGTACAGTCATGGGTCACTTAATGGCAGGATGGGGATACGTTCTGAGATATGTGTCCTTAGGTGATTTCGTCATTGTGGGAACACCGCAGAGTGTACCTACGCAAACCTAGATGGTGTAGCCTACTGCACTCCTAGGCTTTGTGGTATGGCCCATGGCTCCGAGGCTACGCACCTGTACAGCATGTGCTGTACTGAATACTGCAGGCAGTTGTAACACACGGTAAGCATTTGTGTATCTAAACATATCCAAACATAGACAAGATAATGTGTTTACTACGATGTCGCTATGCAATAGGAATTTTTCAGCTCCATTATAGTCTTAGGGGACCATCGTGTGGTGCATGGGGTCCTTATGCGGCACGTGACTGTATATCCATATAATAGATATTATTTGACAATAGAAAGGAACGACACATGGATACCTGCTACGGCATGGATAAACCTCGAAAGCGTTATGCCGAGTGGAAGAAGTCACACACAAAGACCACAGATTGTATGATTCCATTTATATGAAATGTCCAGAAGAGGCAAATCCATAGCGATAGAAAATAGATTCGTGGTTGCCTGGGGCTGCAGTGGGAGAGGGGAGTGGAGGGTGGGAAGTGACTGCTAATGGGTACGAGTCTTCTTTCTGGGGTGATAAAAGGTTCTAAAATTAGATTATGATGATGGTTGCAGAACTCGGTGAATATACTAAGACACGGATTGTGGATTGTATACTTTAAATGGGTGGATTTCCTGGCATATAAGTGACATCCCAATGAAGCTATTTTGTAGGGGGTTTTGTTTGTTTGTTTGTTTGGCTGGCAGCTGGCCGGTACAAGGATTCCAGCTCTTGACGTTGGTGTTACAGCACTGTGCTGTATGTAACTAACTGAATTAACTAGCCACCTTTGCTTTGTTTCGGGTTTTTTTTTTTTTTCCTAAAGATGACTGGTAAGGGGATCTTAACCCTTGACTTGGTGTTGTCAGCACCACGCTCTACCAAGTGAGCCACAGGCCGGCCCTTTGTTTCGTTTTTAAAGACCTTTTTGGTTTCTGGGTAGAGAATAGACTTAGAGGAGTAAGAGGGGAAGGAGGGAGACGGAGGCTGGTGCAGTCTCGCAGGCAGAAGAAGACAGGGACCTGGGTGCGGGCGGGCGTTGATGAGCCTGAGAGGTTGGAAGTGGAGGACTGCTGGTGGAGGGCATCGGTGCTGGGCTTGAGCTCGGTAGAGGCTGCAGCACGGTATCAAGGAGGCAGCTGTATGTATGTAGGTCTGGAGCTACGCACTATAGGGAAGGCAGGGCATGGGTTTGGAAGTTGCCAGCCTATAAATGACATTTAAAGCCACAGGATTCAATGAGATCATCAAAGGAGAGAGAAGAGAAGGAGCCTTTGGCCTTTGTGGGCACAGATGCTGTGTGACTTGGAAGGTTGAGTGGCTTTGGCTGGACTCACAGGCATGGGCTGGGGCTGTGATTAGCCAAAAAGTGGATTAATTTGAGGGGTCAAGACAAGCTCCACTTGGTTCTCGTGCTATCCAGGCAGGGAGAGAGATTTGCTTCCTGGGGTCAGGAAAGGCCACTGAGATTCTGCCCAAATGGTCAACTTTATTCCAAGCATCATGGGTGCAGAGACCCCAGGTTAGTTAGCCTGTCTGCCCACTGGTCTCAGGGGGTCATTGAAGGAGACCAATGCCTGGGGCCAGCCCCGAATTGGTCGGGGGGAAGAAGGGGCATTTTTGCAAGCTCCCCAGCGATTCTGACGCTCAGCTAGGATGGAGAAAATGCAGACAGCTGAGTTCCACATGAGCTACAGAAAATGAGCTTGACATCTGGGGACCTTCAAATGGTTAGTGTCAGGCACAGGCAGATGATGCTGGATCAGCTACCCCGAATCCTGCTCCTCCTGTGTTGTCTGTTTTGACCTGTGTCTGGGACCAAGGAGAGAACAGGGTTATGGTGATCAATTGTCCTGGTTTGCTCAGGACTGACCGGGTTCCTGGGATGTGGGATACTCAGTACTAAAATAGGGAAAGTCAAAACCAGGATGAGCTGGTCACCCAAACAAGGGAGGGACATGTCTCAGACTGCATCCGAGATGCTTTATTTCATAGACTCTGATCTTAGTTTTAACCACGAACAGGTAAAAGAGGGCTTTATAATGACCACACAAAAAGGCATGAGCGCCCTTGTCACGTAGGAGATAAACTGTTACAAGTTGTATCTTATAAAGTGAGACAGAGAAAACTCAGTGGAATGATTATAATCCAAAGACTAAGTAGGGAATTTAAAAGTTTGTGCCTGCAATTAGCTGATGGTAACAGAGGTCCACATAGGGCTTGCTCTGGGGATGGCAGACATTGACTGGAAGAAGTGTAGGGGGAGCTTTCTGAGTGCTGGAATGTTCTCTATCTTGATTGGGGAGGTGGTTATATGGGTGTGCACATAGGTAAGCATTCCTCGAGCTGGACATTTAAGAATAGTATTCTTGGGCCGGCCCGGTGGCGCACTGCTAGAGTGCGCCGCTTGAGAGTGCAGCGGCGCTCCCGCCGAGGGTTCGGATCCCACATACAGACCGGTTCCCGCTCACTGGCTGAGCGAGGCGCGGGAGCAACACCGAGGGTT
>NW_007726872.1:468922-472129 GCF_000696425.1 Galeopterus variegatus | reverse complement strand
CACTGAGGGTTGCAATCCGTTGCCGGACACGAAAAAAGACAAAAAAAGGAAAAAAAAAAAAAAAGAATAGTATTCTTTACACAGTACTGTATATACATGATACTTCGATCAAAATGTTTTTTTTAAAAGGTTCACTTTAAAACTCAAGGAGAAACAGAACTGGTTTAAAACATTGGAGCCATAGAAAAATAAAAGTAGAATGAAGGAAGATATGCTGATTGAACCGGAGGAACGGAAGGGTCAAAGGAAAGCTTTTGGGTGTCCTTGAAGTTTCCCAGGCTCCTCAAAACCTGATGAGCACAAAAGCCAATTGAGTCCGCACTGGAGGCACATGCGGCAGAGGGCACTCCTGGGACACAGGATCAGAAGCTTCTGAATGGTTCTCTACTGAGGCCAATGTGAGGGGGAAAAGAATTTGTACATCTCTGCACTCAGAAGTGAGAGGAAACATTTCGAAATGTGAAGTAGGTCATCTCATGCCCCTGCTTTAAGCCCTTCCTAGCTTCTTAGTGATCTCAGATTAAAATTAAACTGTTTTAGTCAGTTTTGTGTTGTGTAACAGAATTCCACAGACTGGGTAAATTATAAAGAACAGAAATTTATTTGTTACAGTTCTGGAGGTTGGGAAGTCCAAGGTCGAGGATCACATCTTGTGTGGGTGGACAGTTGTGCTGTGTCATCCCACAGTGGAAGGCAGAAGGGCCAGAGAGCCAGGGAGCCGGGGAGGGTCGAACTCGCTTTTACAACCTGCTCTGGCAATGACGATGTTAATCCATTCATGAGCCACCTTTTAATACTGTCACAGTGGCAATTAAATTTCAACATGAGTTGTGGGACATTCAAACCATAGCAAACTCTTACCCTGGCCCACCAGACACTGCAGGATGGAGCCCCCTTTGCCCACCTCGTCCCGCCCACAGAGCAGCCTCTCCCGCCTGCGGGCTGCTGTCCCATTCCTCAGGGGCACCAATCCTTTCCTTCCTCTGAGCCTTTGCACTCACCGTTCCTTCTGCCTGGAACACTCTTCCCACAGACTGTCACAAACGTCAGCTCCCCAGGGGCCATCTCTGGCCTCCCCATCTCCAGTGTCCTCCTCAGGCACCCTCTTCTGGCCCCCCCCAGCACTTGCCTCCATCTTGCTGATGTGTCTGCATGTCTGTGCCTGGCCTCCCACACTGCCACGAGCCTGGAAGCCCTGTGTGGGTAGAAACCTTGCAGGTCTCGTTTGTGGCTGCAGTGTTCACATCTTGCCCACTGTCTGGCTGAGAGGAGATGGTTAATGTTACTTGCTGAATTACAAAGGTCAGAGGATTCCAGAACAGTGGCCAGGCAGCAGCAATGAGCCCTGTAACCCAACCTCAGGAACTCGCTGGATGGAGAAATGCAGAGAGAAAAGCGACGGACAGTCTGGTGAGGAGTGGACCTGTTACGAAAGTGGTGTCCCCTGTCATAAGAGGGGTAGAGGTGTGGGGACCCACACAGAGCCCACCCTTCAATCAGCACCAGGATGCTAGGAACTGGGTGCAAAGAGGACCTAGACATTAACGATATGTGGACTGGGCGCCTGGATGAGAAGGTGGCCCATGCAGGTCCTAAGACCTGGGAAAGCCACAGTTGAAATTTTCTAAATTGTGCGAGAAGGTGGAGGTAGCCCCAAGGCCTCTCTCTGAGAAGATGCAGAGCACGGGAGAAGTGGCCTCCTGATGCTCCCGCCAGCCCCTGGGGTGGCTGGGGACACATCCTCTCCCTTCTCTGCCCTGTACTGTCTGCCCCTGCTCTGGTCCCAGTGATACCAGGCACAGGTCCAGCTGCCTCCCCCTTCCAAAAGCAAACCACTTAAACGTCAAATGGGGGTGGAGTAGGAAGTCAGCTTTTATTTAAGAATGTCAGTAACCCGAGGAGAGATGTTAGGCTAACCCACCTCTCCGGTAAACCTGACGGAGAATGACCAGACTAAAGCCATCTCAAAGACTCAAATTTATTAGGGGTTTTTTTAAGAGGGGGCTGAGGGAATGGAGTATGGGAAATGAAAAGCAGGAGGAAGGGGGACTTGAGTCACAGGGACTCCGTGCAAGGAGCCAGGTGCGAGGTCTCTCCAAGGCTCCACCTGGTTACTATTCCTGTCCTGGCCATTATCTCAGTCCTGCTGGAGGGGTGGGATCAGCATAGCTTGACTGACGTCTTCCTTGGTTCCCCAGGGAAGTACGTGCAAGTCTGTAGCTCCAGGCTTTCATGTAAGTAATGTCGTCTTGCCCCATAAACAAGGTTCAAAATATCAAATAACCACGGGAAAAGAGGGAACTCACAGAAATGCACGCCAAGAAAAAAACCGTCCTTTTAAAATCTTTTGGAGCCCATGCAGTTTCAGGTCCCACCATGGCTCACACCAACACCTGGGCAGTGAGACATCATGGGTTTGGGTCATCCATGCTCTGGAAGTGTCATTCTGCTGGGATAACTGCCAGAAAGAATGGAGTTTGCTTGTATTTTCTAACCTTGGGCTGATTTGGGGATTCTTCATGTCCTATTGAGTCAGACTCCAGAAAAGCAGAATGTTCCAGAAACTTGGGGTCAGGTTAATTCAGCAGTGGAGGAGGTGAAAGGGCCACAGCGGTGATGTAGGAGATGCCCAGGAGGCAGCTGGGGGTGCAGGAACCCCGACATGTGAGGGGACCCTGGCTAAGATGGAACAGAATCAAAATTGGAGAAGGAAGAGTTTGGACGTCAGTTTCTTTGGACTTCAGTTTTCATAGTGAAGGAGATTTTGTGAGTTAAAAATATTGGGGGTGGAAGGAGGATTCGGTGATTGTAGGGTGTTCCTACTGTTCAAAGGTGGGGCAGTTTTCTTCCTCTTTGGTCCACTGCAGAATGTCTGATGAGCCCCCCCCCAGGGATACGGAGGTGGAATAAGATGGGATAGGTAGGCGCAGGCCCCGCGACAGGTCTCTCTGGTGTGCAGGTGGCTTTGGAGATGATCTGGGGCATCAGCCCTCACACTTCAGTTGCATCAGAATCACCTGCTGGCCTTGTCAAAAACACAGCCTGCTGGGCTCCCCCAGAGCTGCTGGCTCAGCAGGGCTCACGTGGGACCCAAGAATTTGCATTTCTAACAAGCTCCCAGGTGCTGCTGGGGCTGCAGGTTCCACACTCTGAGAACCACCGACCTAATGATCACCCAGCTCTGAATCATCTTGTGGGCCAAAGCAG
>NW_007726872.1:466742-468283 GCF_000696425.1 Galeopterus variegatus | reverse complement strand
CTGAGAGTCAGGACAGGATGGTCTGGAGGTGCTGCTGGTCCCCCGAGGAGACAGCCACAGCCTGGGTGACTGCAAGGTTGGTCAGGAAATCCAAAGCCTTAGAGAGGAAAGTTGAGTTGTGAGTGTGTAGGTGTGTAAGTGTGTACATTTGTGTACGAGTGTGTGAATAAGTGTGTACGAGTGTATGTCTATGTGAGTGTTTGCATGAGTGTGTATACATGTGACCTCTTTTCCTCTACGCTGCATCTCAGCCCCTGGACTGGGAACTTGCCCACTTGGAGAGTGACACCCAGGTCTGGCCTTTCTCCCCACTCTCTCCATGGATGAGGAGAGACTCATGTGATTGGTGAACCAGATGAGTCCTGACACTCCCATCACATTAGCCAGGGGTGGGGTCACTGCACTGACAAGAGGGTCACTTGGCCAGAAATCTTGCACTCCATCTTTCTGGGATCTTCCTCTCTGTTAGTAGGAAGAACTCCCCTTCCTTAGCCCCACACTTTCTGGAATCTACAGTCAGCTCACGGACCAGCACAGCCCTCAGAGACCCTGCACTAAAACTGGTAATCCATTCTCAGCGGGTTCCTTGTATCCATTCTCAGCTGGGTGTGATTTGGAGGGAGGCTGGGTGGGTGATTAACCCCCAGATCTCCAGCACACTTACTGGTATTTCTATCTATAACATGTTGGGGACACAAAGGTGAGAAGACAAGTTTCCTGTCATCTAGGAGCCCTCAGTCTATGGGTCTGTCCCAAGTATGGTAAGAGCCCAGGAGGAAGGAGTTCGTAAGCCTGTGTCAGGGGAGGGGCAGGAAGGAGTCAGGGAGGGCTTCCTGGAGGAGGTGACATTGCGGGCAGCCTGGAGGAGTGCAGAGGAGCTAAGTAGGCATCCCTGGGGGTGGAGTCCTGGCAGGAGGCACAGCATGTGGAAAGGCATGGAAGTGTGTGTGAGAGAACATGGGGGTGTTTCCAGCTTGGTTTCTGAAGGAAAGAATCTCTGGGATATTTGCATGTTTTTCCAGGCTGGGTTTTACCATTCCTCAGAGCACTGAAGGCCTCTGGGAGAAACATCTCAGTTATCATTGTTTTCACTTAAACAAGGGGTGGGGGGCAAAAAATTTATTGTCCAGACTGGGGCACTTTTGAGAATGAAGGGGCCAGTATTAATTATTACGTTAGAACAACAGGTTAAAAACTGAACTGTCACGAGCAAATGTCATGAGTGGGTTGAGGGTCACCCTTGAACTGGGGTCATTTACATGAGGGTGGGGTAGAGGAGCGTTTGACCTGAGCAGGCCTCTTTGGGCCTCAGTTTACTCCTCTGTAAATGGGGGTGCCATCTTTCCCTGCCCTTCCAACGTTGTAGGAAGAATTTATCAGGGACTATGAAGAGGAAAAATGAATTTGACCTCAACATCTCCCAAAGCAGAGGTGCCTCCTTGCCAGGTTCCTGGGCAAGCTCTCAGCATCTGCCTTCAGCCCTTGGCCCCTGCCCGAGCAACCCCCACACCCAGGCCAGCCCCTGGAAGCCCTGGAACCGT
>NW_007726872.1:464114-466256 GCF_000696425.1 Galeopterus variegatus | reverse complement strand
CCTTGGCCCCTGCCCGAGCAACCCCCACACCCAGGCCAGCCCCTGGAAGCCCTGGAACCGTCAACAAATCTTCATCCCAATTTCCCAATTTCCGTAGATTTAGGACTAGCGGCAAAATGCTTGCTCAATGCGAAAGCAGAAAATGTTCAGATTTATTGCTTTGAGAGTTTGGTCTGTCTCCTGGGCCTGGTTGATGCAGTTTCCTTCAAGTTTCTGAGCATTTTGTTTAAAAAGAAGAATTTTTGACAGCAGTGTTTTGCCTCCCATTTACGCAAGGTTTTATAGTTTACAAAGAGGTTCACATAATAACAACAACAATCATCGCTACTATGTATTTAGCTCCTACACTGCGGGGCTCAGTTAAACCTTGGAAACATTCTCCCTTTCCATGGATGGAGAAGTAGAGGCTCAGAGAGGTTAAGGGGCTTGCCCAAGGCCACACAGCCTGGGGAAAGGGCAGGGCAGAGCTGAACACAGGCCCACCTGGTTTCCGAAGCTGTGCTCATCCCCTGGTGCCACTCTGCCTCTGACCTTCAACCTGGCCTAACGCACACCCATCTGCAGATAAGCAGTGAGTGAGAAAAAACCAAACCAAACCCAGAGGCTGTTGTAGAAAACAGTCAGAGGCTGAAATGAGTATAAAAATAAACAGGTATGTTCAAGAGAATCCTGGAGTCCCCCAGCAATATGTTTTGTGCTAAGATTATTTTTGTAACGATATTAGGAGCCGGAAGGTCTGGTGGGGCATGAGCTGGGCACTCACTCTCTAAGTTTGCATTCTGCGCTGTCTGGTATGGCAGCCAGGAACCACATATGGCTGTTTAAATTTAATTAAAATGAAATGAAATGAAAAATGTAGTTTCTCAGTTGCACTAGCTACATTTTAAGTGCTCCGTATCTACATGCGGCTACCCTATTGGACAGCATGGACGTAGAACGTTTTCCTCATTGCAGAAAGTTCTATGGACAGCATTGCTCTAAGCTACTGGCAGCCTGCTCCTGTCTGATCCTGACTGTCCTAGAGGAAGGGGAGCTGTGGATGCAGGTGATAGGCACACCTGTTTTGAGACAGGTCCCTCTGCAGCCAGGGTGCCTATAGATGTCATCCCAACCTCTGAACCCCTCTACTCCACTCTGGAGAGGTTATAGCTCTGGGGATACAAATAAAGGCAGAAACCAAAGGAGTGGCCCCTAACTGAGGCCTTGCCACTCCAAGTGTACTCCAAAGACCGGCAGCATTAGCGTCTCCTGGGAGCTTGTTAGAAAAACAGAATCTCGGGCTCCACGCCAGACCTACTGAATATGAACCAGCATTTTAACAAGATCCCAAGGTGATGCCTGTGCACGTTCAAGTTTGAGAAGCTCTGACTTAAGAGACAGCCTGAGTGGGATCAAAATACTGCTCCAAATATAGGAAACCAAACATATTTTCAGATACAAAAAGTAGCACCACCGCCCCCCTCCCCCCCTGCAGTGTGTGATTAAGCATTAGTCACAGAGGGCTGAGCATCTCTGTGCCACATCATCAATGAACATATTTCCAAGGACAGATCCCCCTGCACGGCAGCTGGGGCAGCTGGCCCATTCTCCGTCTCTAGCAGCCTCTCAAACCACAATGGGGTCACCTCCCTGAAGCAAGGGGAACAGAACCAAGAATCACAGCTTGATCTTAGGGATGCTGCTTTAAATCAGTTTCCATTTCTGCTTTTCTTCCCAATGCGTTTGGCCAGTCTGGACAAAAGGACTGTGTCCCCCACCCCCTTCCCATAGGTGTGATGCTCGGCAGGCCTCCATACCTGGGGCCAGGTGTTAATGAATCTTTCTGGGAAGGAACCAGCACTCACTCTATCCATGAAGAAAACAGTGCAAAAGGTGGTTCCATCCTCAGTGTGGGCAAAGACAAGGCTTAAAACGAGCTTGGCAGCGGCACACCGACCCCTGGTTGGGGAAAGAGAGGGCTGATTCAGGGGAAGGTTCGGGTGCGTGGATTCTGTGCTTGCTAAGCTCTCTGCTACCTTCAGCGAGGGTGACTCATCCCCTAATTCCTCTCTCCCCTCAGCCTACCTTGGGTCTTACTTATTTTTATCCCTGGAATGGAGTTAAATTGCCAAAAGGATGATATTTCTCTACTTGCAAGAGCCC
>NW_007726872.1:460226-463572 GCF_000696425.1 Galeopterus variegatus | reverse complement strand
TGACTCATCCCCTAATTCCTCTCTCCCCTCAGCCTACCTTGGGTCTTACTTATTTTTATCCCTGGAATGGAGTTAAATTGCCAAAAGGATGATATTTCTCTACTTGCAAGAGCCCTCCTGGAGGATAAATTTTAAAATATTCATTTTTACAATTCGCTCCCAGCAATAAAGCAGAGGACAGGAATTTGGGGAGAGGATGGGGGACAGAGACATGGGCCCAGCGGGGGAGCCTCTGGGGCCTTGGGGAACTGCAAAGTGGCTTTGAGTCAGAGAGACATCTAGGAGTTGATTCCAAGGAAAGAATTGGACAAGGATGAAAAGAGGGATGGTTAAGGATGCTCTTAAGTCTCTTTATAACACTGAAAAAATCAAACTGTAAATAGGCCTGCTGTTCCTGCCTATCCAGCATGCAGGTCCTTTATTTTGGTAATAAACCTCATTTGTTTCTCCAGGGAGCAGCACCTGTCGCCTATTGCATGATGTCTTGGTGGGTCTGTCAATCAAGATGCCCAGTCCTGCCCTTGATTGGGGGTGGGCACATGACCCAGGCCAGGCCAAATGGAAAGGAGACCCAGCAGGATCCGGAAACACTGGGATTCAGCCATCCTGACGACAGTGCCTGGGGAGGAAGCTCCCTGGTTCCTGCAGGATCCCCGGCCAAATCCTCTCTCTAGTTCTTCTTGTTCACTCTTTCCTGATATTATATGAGCCACTCCATGATATTTCAATAAATTCCTTTTTTTCTTAATTAGATAGAGTTGATTTCTGTTATTTGTAACAAGATCCCAAATAGACACAAATCCAAATGCCCAGATCAGCAAAGTATGATACAGCACACAATGGAGTACTATGCAGCCAGGTACAGTGATGAGATAAACGTGTATTTGTTGACATGGAAAAGGTTCACAATATACAGTTAAATGCAAAAGCAGATTATAAGAAAACAGTATGTATAGTATGATACCATGTTTGCAAAATACATATTCGATATATTCATAGAAAAAGTCTGGAAGAAAATCATTCTGCAGTGTAGGCTGGTGAATTATTTTCTTTCTGTTTATCTTTATCTTCTAATCTTTCCACAATGTTTGTGTAGTGAGTTTTCCTGGTTTTCTTTTTCTTTTTTTAAGTGTGCACAGGTGGGTTGCTGGAGCCACGCCTTCTTGATGCTTATGAAGAGTGCAGTGACTTGCTGGATTCAGGCAGAGGCTTATTTACCACATGTCAGGACTTCTGCTACAGGGGCCACTCAGTGACAGCTCTGCTCAAGGAGATTCTGGAGGTGTCCAAGTCTACAGAACAAGGGGCAAGCACGTCCTGTACCCCCAGGGCACCAGCAGCATCCCCTTATTCTGATGGCAACCTTGTGAGGTGGAGACAAGAGCCCATATTGGTGAGGTGATCTGCCTAGGCTCACACAGCAGGGATTTAAAGCCAGGTCACCTGGCCCAGAGCCCCAGGAGCCACTAAAGTTTATGAATAGAGCCAAAATGAAGTTATGAGCACAGGAGAGGCTCAGACTTATCCTGTGACTTCAGCTGTGTGGACGAGCTGCAAATGTGCTGGGGGTAAGGGAGGAAATGCTGTCGCTTCAGCGTCAGGACCTGAACTCTTTGCTCTGCGAGGGCCTCAGCATTTCAGGCCCCCTGCCAGGGGAGGCAGGCGGTGGGCAGTGGGGGGGGTGGGTGGAAAGGGGGCACGAATTCATGGGATATCGTCCCTCTGCTGGATACTCTTCCCACTTTTCTAGGTCCCGGCTTGAAGGTCACCTGCCTAGAGAAGCCCTCTGACCCTCTAGGATAGGCCCTGGCCATTACAACCTGAGCCCCGTTCACCTCCTTGGTGGCATCTCCTACAACTTGTGGTCATTTCACTTCTCTGTCAGTTTCCTTTATGATGTGTCTCCCCCGACTGCAGGGCTGATGACTGTCTTGCTGTGGGCTGTGTCCCTGGCCTCCAGGCCAGTGCTGGGTCCACTGCAAGCACTCACCAGGGATGTGCTGAATGATGGGGCAGAGGAACGCAGGACTGGGCTGGCTGGGAAGCTGCACGGATGAGACTCACCTCTGCTGTTACCAGCTGCGTGACTTCAGGCAAGTTGCTGCTCCTCCCTGGCCTCTTCCAGCCTCCACCTGAGTATAAATATCCCGCTCCATCTAAAAGACTGGCCTCACACTTCCTGAATAGATTAGGACCAATTTGAGGGAAGGTAATAGAAGCTGGAGTCGTTTACTAAATTACACCGTAACTCAGCTGCTGGTCGGCTATTCTTTCTGAGGATAACAGGGCAATGGTTTTCCCAGGCGTCACTGACATACAATGAGCCCAGTCATACTTTTTATTCAATAAACTCTTTTATTCTGGTTCACAGGTTTTTCCATTACAATAATGAAAATAGCACTAGTGATTCGTAACACTTAGGCTCAAATCAAAGGGATCCCCTCCTCAAACGATAAGGTAAATGGCACATAGTTGAACACAGAGTAAATGTGGGGCAAAAGGCTTTTAAAATATAGATAACGGGGTCAAGATTCTGTGTGTGTGCAAACACCTGAAGGTTTTGTTTATCAGGATGACGCCGTTTTAGAAAGCATATGGTTTTGAAACTATATTTAAAATTGTGATAAAACTAATCTGTAGAGAAAAGGCAAAATCAAGCGAAAACAACCAAAAACCAAAACAAAGTGAATCGAATACATGGGGCTGATACACAAAACTTCAGTCCTTGGCCCTGGAATGGCAAGGTAGTGGGTTTCATAGAAATTCTCGTAGAAAGGAATGTCTGGGCCGGGTGTTTCCATGGCCCTTGTCTGACATCGCTGCATCTCAAAGTCCTGTCTCCTCACAGAGGAAAAGTGGCTTGTCCGACACATCTGCCTGGAGTCTGACTGGGATGGGGCCTACGTTCCCAATTCCTTTGAGAACAGTCCCAAATCCCGAAAAGGCAAGGCATCCCTGTGGCAGCCCTGGAGCAGTGGGGCGACAGGGTCATTGTCTGCCCCAGGCCCTGCTGGAGCTGTCGGAGTGGTTCACTGGGAGCGGGTGGGCCTCGGTGTTGAACACCCAGTCTTCCAGGGACAGCAAGTCATCTTCAGAGAACAGAAGATAGAGGTACCTGTGTGCCAGGCGGGACGGGGAAGTAAGACACAGCCTGTCAGTGCCCCGGGAAGGGTGGGCCACTGGGAGTGAGCCTCTGTGATGAACCTGTGGCTATAGTCAGGGAGGACTGGGACCCCAAAACTTCTCAGAGAGCTTAGACCCAGGGAAGGATGTTGTGGATGCCGAGGAAAGCAATGAGCTTTGGGGCCAGAAAACCTGGTTTAATTCTGGCTCTGCCTCCGCCCCC
>NW_007726872.1:456240-459722 GCF_000696425.1 Galeopterus variegatus | reverse complement strand
GGAAAGCAATGAGCTTTGGGGCCAGAAAACCTGGTTTAATTCTGGCTCTGCCTCCGCCCCCGCCCCCACGCTATGGGGGCACACACCGGCCAGGTCTACCTGCCTGGCCCCATGTGAATCCCACTAGGACCTGTCATAGCCTAGGTTCTCCTTCCTTGCAGGGCGGCCTGAGTGCTGCACCAGTCCAGACTCCTATGTGCTCCGCCCCCCCTGCCATGGAGACTTCTCACCCTGCCCCCTGCACACTCAACTACGCATTCAGGCGCTAAAATGAACAGAGTTGTGACTCCAGAACTCCAGCCTCCAGGTCATAGGGATTTTTTTTTTTTACTGGAAAGAACTGACCATTCTAACTATCCTGAAGGGTTAAAGCACCAGAGGCCTGCTTTGGGGGACAGCAAGGAAGTGGGGCAGCCAAATTCCACCCCAAGTAAGCGAGGGAACGGGACAGCAGCAGCACCGCAGAGGCCAAGGAGTGAAAGTCAACAACAGTGGCCGGTATTGACAACTCCACTGTTATTGATTCCCATTTTACGGATGGGGACATAGTTTCTGACAACTTAAGTAACCTGGGGAGACAGGTTAAAGAACTTAAGTAACCTGAAATATCACACAGTCAACACTTAGGGGAGTTGGATTCCAGGCCAGTCTCCCACCCCTGGGTGTAACCCTCTGGACTCCAAGCCCTCCATCCCTCTTGGTCCTGTCCTGTGACAGCAGACCCTGACTCTTGGTGAGGGGAAGAACCGCCGACCCCCACTCCCTACCCTCATCTGCCATCCCTAGGAAAAGCTCACATTGCCCTCTGGAAAGAACAGTGACCAAGTCCCAACTCACTTGAGTGTCTCTGCTAGAAAGAAACTCTGCTGCTTGTTATCGTGGTTGGGAATGCTACTGTACACGTCTTGGATCCCAGAGAAACCGGCTTCCGTCCGACAGTATTTCTCTAAGGCCTGAAAAAAGGCAGCCAGCCTTAGCATGGGGAGAGGAGAGCCCCCCGCCACAAGACTTGCACCTGTCCAGAGGGCCAGAGCTTGCACCCAGACAGGCCCCCAACCGCTCGGCTGAGACCCCTGGCATTTGTAGGAACAGAAGACCAAGTTATTCTTTCAGGGTCAGTCACCCTGTGTCCGGACTAGAGGGGCCACACTCCCTCTGCCCACCTGGCAGCCAGTTCCTGTTTGAGGAGAACGTAAAGTGATCTGTCCAGGCGCCGGGGTCAGGAAAGCGTCTGCTGAGATAGCAGTGGCCACACTGTGCTCCAGGCAGCGGTCCAGGCCCCAAAGGTCATGGACACTCAGAATCCTCTTCACAAGTTTCAGAAATGCCGTGTCTCAGGGCAGCTTCCCCCCAGGTGGGGGCTCTTGCCTCTGCAACCACTGGCTTGAGCCTTTGCACCCTGAACCTCAGCCAGAGGTCAACCTGGCTTGACCTTCCTCTCTGTGCCTGAGCTAGGACTGTGGATTCTCAGGGGCACGGCCACCCGGTTGCCCACCCCCAGGGCCCACTCACCATCACCACTTCCCAGCCCCACTCCCTGTAGATGGGGTCGTGGGTCTGCCGCCACAGGTACATGTAACTCTCCACCACCTCGGGCCGCAGGATATAGTAGCTCTCGCTCAGCTGGGTGGCTACCGCCTCTCGGCCAGAGTTAAACCAGAAGGCCTCGGGCCCCAGTTTGGTATCTGTGGAAATGGCCAACCAGAGGGCCTGGGTTAGACCTTCCACGTCTTGCTTCTCAGGACCCAGCTGCCCCAGGAGAGATTTCAGCTGCCTGGAAGCCCTCTGCCAGCGGGATGGTTAGTGATGCGCTGCTACAGGGTGGGCCCTGCTGGCACTGCCTCGTAAGGCCCAGGAAGATGCACAGATTCCCTCTTAGGCTAGGCTGGCCAAAGCAAGACCCTTGGGGCCTCAATAATTTGTGGTTTTGGACTCTGAGAATCCAAATGAGCTACTCAGCAGTCTGAGAAAGGCAAAGATTTGGGCAGTGTTCCCCAATGGTGTATTTTGAGACGTTAGCTCTACAAGATGTTAACCAGAACTCAGCCAAGAGTTTTCAGTTTAAACATTTGGGGAATAGTGGATTAAGCAAAGTTAAATAGTGTCATGTTCACAGGACTTATCGGATCCTTCAGTACGCTAATGTGCAACGATGCTTCTCCACAGACCCCCTTTCTCAGGGAACTGCCTTTAACACATCCCAGACACAGCCTTCCAGAGCTGACATTTGGGAAGCTGCTGAGGTGGAGATAAAGGGAAGACTTGCCCAGGAATATACCTGCTCAGATACAGGGAGCTGGAAAGGTCTGGGTTCTGTTGTTGTCATTGTTTTGTTTGCTTTTGGGTCATTTCCTGCCATTCTTGTTTTCTGCATGACCACAGTTATAACCACCACTGCAGCCACCATTTATGATTTTAAGGGCTATACTGGGTGCTTTACATACATTTTTTTCAATCCTAAAATTTTTTATTTTTGCTAAGATAGATACTATTATCCCTCTCTCACGTATGTGGAAACTGAGGATCAGAGAGGCTAAGTAATTTGTCCAAGGTAACACAGCAGTCGTGGCTGACCTGGGATGTGACCCTGCATCTGTCTGATGCCCTTTCCCCAGGCTAAGCTCGCTCTCCCTCTCTTTCCCTCCTGAGTCTAACTCTCTAGGTCCAAAATTTAGGGAATGTGGGTCAGATCCTCCTCCCTTGAATGGCTGCACATCCTGCCCAGGTCAGCTGAGTGCCCAGCTCTACTCCTAATGCCTGCCCTTCCCCTGCCATGAGGGTTCAGAACCCTGAGAGGCTTTCCCTTGAGAGACAGGGTTGGAGCTTTGGGGAACATCCTGCTTGTCCATGGAGGGCTTCACGGAAGAAGCATTAGCTAGACCCCAGCCCCTCATCTCTCCCAATGGTGTGGTGGCGCCTGGCTATTGGCAGTCATTTGGCCAACTTGCTAATGGGGTGAGGGCACGAGCGACGGTGGCAGCCATCCGCAGGATGAGTGGGGCTGGCGGAACTACATGCTCTATTGAGCGCTGTCTTTTATGGCCCGGCTGGTTGTCCCAGACAAACAAGGGGCTTTTTATTATTCCTGAGATTTCCTATTTGTTTATGGCCCTGGCAGAGCAAGCTCTTTGAAGAGAATGGAAGAGCCGTTGTAAGGACCCATTGCGAGCCTCTGACTTACTGGAAGAGCCCCAGGAGCACGGGATTCAGTGGGGCCACCAATGGACCCCGGCTCTGGCTGGCGGCGCCGCCCAAGCGTTCACTCTGGGAGGCCCGTGCTGTCCTTCCCGTTGAACCCATGAGAAAACAGGCCACTGGCTGGCAGTGGCAGAGCAGCACTGAGCCTGGGGAATTTTACCGCAACTCTTGGGTCCGCTCTCTAATCAGGACTGGGATTGCAACTCACAGCAGGGGCATCTCCGGGGGCCACGGGGGGCTGGGGATTTTTCTGAAGGGTGCGCTGTTTAGAGGCAGCGTGGGGG
>NW_007726872.1:453710-455095 GCF_000696425.1 Galeopterus variegatus | reverse complement strand
AGCCGGGAATCAGAAGGGGGGGTGGGGAGAAGCTTGGGGGGGGTGTTCCAGGCCCGGTTCAGCTACTCATGCGCAGTGCAGCATGACTGTGGCCAAGTCACCGCCCTCCTGTCGCAGTTCCCCTGTGTGTAAAACAAGGAGCTGGGCACGTGCTCTCCCCCGTGACTTCTGACAATTCTGTGGTGAGTGCCGGATGGGATGATCAAGAAGCTCTTGAGCTTTCTGCTGGTCTTGGGTCAGAGAGGGTGGCTAAACAAGAGGTACCAGGAGGTTGCGAGACCCCTGTAGGCAGGGATGCTGGGGGGAAAGGCAGTGGGATGTTTGAGGGTAGGGGACTCAGGGGAAGGGACTTTGCTAGGCTCAGGAAGCCAACGTTTCTGCCTCAGGGACTAGAGGACCCTCTGCCCTGTGATCCTCTCATGGAACCTTGGCCAAGTCATCTCTGAGCCTCAGTTTCCTCATCTGTGTTGTGAGGTTCAGTGATGATGGTGGGTGTCAAGTGCCGCGTAGCACCTGGCACACACGAAGTACATCGCCACTATTTCCCCTTTAGTTTAGGATGCAATCTCAGTGCCTGAAGAGCACATCCCTCACTCACATTCCCCATAACTTCCATGGGGAGGCTTCCCTAAGACCGTGTGCCCTTCACTCGCTGCTACTCTGCTGGTCTTTCAGTTCTTCCTGGTGTCTAGCCTCAGTCTCTGCTGCTGCCCCTTCCCCTTGCAGGGTTACCTGAGCGGGCGTATGACTCGTGGCACGTCTTGGTGATCTGGGCTGCAAGCTCCTGGTAGTGGGCCCTCTTTTCTTCCTCGGCGTCCTCAGCACCGAGGGCGATCATGCCCCCGGAGAAACAGGCCAGGTGCCCCATCTTGTGGTCCAGAATCCCCCCTCGCCACTCAGCAATGTAGGTCAGCCCCCCCGGAGAGACATTCAGCAAGTAGGTCTCTATTGCCTGGGAGCAAGGTGGGAGTTGGGCAGGGGAAAGGGGCATGGGAGGGCACAGAGAAGGGAGAGGAAAGGACGGAAAATGAGCATTTTGGAGACGGCAGCGAGTGCAGCTCTGCCGAGCCCCGTCCCAGGCACAAGAGGCCTGCTGATCTCTGATGGCTGCGGTCCCCTACCGGCCAGACCTGAGCCTGCAGGGAGGCGTGCATGCGAGGCAGCTCCCCAGGGCAGGTCTCTCGCAAAGCCTTTTACCTCGTCTATGTTTGAAAAAACATTTAAGAAATCTTTTAAGATGGTTATCATCTCCATCATATCCTGTTAGGTCATCTTAACCCGAAGCCCAGTTGGCCTGTGTATGGGCTTCAGGGGTCCACAGTGCCCCTAAAATTGTGCGCAGTCTTTCTGTAGGATGTGCATCTTTATGGGAAGAGGGTCCCTCT
>NW_007726872.1:450855-453044 GCF_000696425.1 Galeopterus variegatus | reverse complement strand
CCCTAAAATTGTGCGCAGTCTTTCTGTAGGATGTGCATCTTTATGGGAAGAGGGTCCCTCTATTTGGCTAGAATCTCAAAAAGGACTCACAGAAAACTAAGAACTGCTCTCTGCACGTACTTTATCACATGCTTCCTCATTTAATGCCCACAACAAGCTGGGCACATGGACTGTAGTACCCTATACAGAGGATGGAGAGGTTTGTCCTTGTCACCAGCCACATCAGGACTGAGACTGGGACACCCAGATGCCCAGAACTCTGCTCCTTCCACTCCCCGATGGCTGCTCCCTTTTGGTGGGAAGGGACTCCAGAGGGAGGTGATGCGGTGGGAGATTCTGGAATGTTGGGGTGTGTAGATGTTGGGCCACCATGCCCCCTGCCCCCACAAGCTGTCAGGCCCAGGAGACCAAGACCGAGAGAGCCCGAAGAGACTGAGACCGGGAGACCGAGGCGATGGAGGAAGCTGCCTGCATAGCCACAAAGCCAGACTCGATGGGCCAGTGGGTCCTGGTCCACGGCCGGGACCTCTGGAGCCCTTGCCAGGCATCTGCCTTCACCCTCGCCCCTCCAATCTATCTCCAGGGTGATCTCTGAACTCTGCAAATAACGAATTGGATCATGTCATGTCCCTGTTTAGAACGTTCAGTGGTTCCCAAGTGTCCCTAGAAGAAAGTCCAGCAGGGCCTCCAAGATGCCATAATCTGGACTCTGAGGTTTAACCTGATGCTACAGACATGGCTCCTAGGTGCAGACTCCTTGAGTCCAAATCCCATCTCCACCAGTTCCAAGCAGTGTGACACTGGGCAGGTTATATGTTCTGTCTGTGCCTCGGTTTCCTCGTGTGTAAAATGGGGACAAGAGCGTTAAGTCCCACATAGGGTTGTGAGAATTAAATGAACTATGTCCACCGAGCTCAGCACATTTCCCAGCACAGAGAGGGTCCCCAATAAATGTTGGCTACTATGATTCCTCTCCAGTCTGTCCCCTACTCTCCCTCCTCATGCCCCACTCCAGCCACAGTGGCTTCTTTTCATTCATGTACCTCTCCCCCCAGAGAATATTTTGTGAGCCATCGAGTGTTTCCTTGGTGCCAGCGCTGTGCTAGGTACTGGGGACACAACCATGTGGCAGATGGGCCTGGACCCTGCCTTGGGGAGCTCAGCCATTAGTATGGAGACCTCCCAACTAAATCAAATTCACGCAACAGTTAGAATTTGCGATCAGCATTTTGAATAAAACAAACTGAAGGGAGGAGATAAAAACAACTGAGAGGTGCCCTACTTTGCAGAATGAGGTCAGAGAAGGTCTCTCTGTGCAGGGACAGTCACGAAGGCTGCATTGTCCTCCTGCTTCAGGGCTTTGCCACTGCTCCTCCTCCCCGCACGCTCCAGCCCTGAATCTGCTAGTTCTGACTTGGCCTTTGGGCCTCTAGAATGCCACTTTCTTGGAGAGGATACTCCAATTTAAACCAGCACTGCCACCCCTGTTACTCTATCAATCCCTGGCACTTTTCTTCCCATTGCTATTCCCACCTGGTATATGTTTCTGTTGAATATCTGTCTCTTTCCCAGAACTCTGTGTGCAGCGTGACAGCACAAGCCACCACTAGTATTCTCCAGCCGCTGCCTAGTGGATGGAAGAAGCTCAAATGATATTCGCTCCTTGATCTGATTTTTTTCTTTGCCCTCTCCTGTCAGGGCCCATGGCTGGTGGGCTGGCTGCAGGACCCTTGCTGAGTGGCAGATGGGGAAGCACTGATGATGTGACAAGCCGGGCACCTGCTCGGCATGCAGGCAGCACTAAGGAGACCTGCAGAACTTCCTGGATGCCAGGCTGGGTCTGCTCTGGGCCTAGCCCTGGCTCCTGGGCAGAGTTGGGTCCTCTGCAGCTGCTCTGCAGGGCTAAGCATGTGGTGCAGGGGAGGACTGTCATGGCCGGTTCAGGGCCCAGAAACCTGGTTCACAGTTACCAGTTGTCAACATTTTGGAGAGCACACAGACATCTGGGGGAGATCCCAGGATGCCACACACTGGAGCTGGAAATCTGCACCTTCCAGACCGTCTCCCGTAGGTTATTCCCATTATTGGTTAGCCCCAAGCTAAGTAATTGTAGTAAAGAGGAAATTATAGACCAGTATCTTTTTGAAGATACAATCGAGACAAGCAGATGCCAAGATTAAAAGCAAGGC
>NW_007726872.1:445870-450503 GCF_000696425.1 Galeopterus variegatus | reverse complement strand
AGACCAGTATCTTTTTGAAGATACAATCGAGACAAGCAGATGCCAAGATTAAAAGCAAGGCTTTCTAAAACCCTGCACAGAACACAAGACAGCAGACTGGTGTCTGGCTTACATCACAGTAAGACATGTGCAAAGAGCTGAGTAGGGGGTCAGAGACCTGGGTTTGAATCTTAGCTCTGCAACTGAAGAGTTGGGTGATTTGGGGGAAGTTATTTCACTTCTTGGAAGACCATTTTGCTCATCTGTTAAACGGAAATAATAACTTCTGGATTAGTGGTGGGCACTAAAGGAGAGAGTCCTCGAAGACTCTGGCTCCGTGCCCGGTGCTGCCCGTCCCCCTCTTGCCTCCTGCGGGAATAAATAATAACTTCTGGATTAGTGGTGGGCACTAAAGGAGAGAGTCCTCGAAGACTCTGGCTCTGTGCCCGGTGCTGCCCGTCCCCCTCTTGCCTCCTGTGGGAACCCTGCGGGAATCCCATCTGAACACTCCCGGGAGGTGTGCCAGGCGAGCCAGGCTCCTCTGTGATTGGCAGCTGGTAAGCAGAGGCAGGAGCACTGCATTTGGAGTCAGTCAAACCTGTGTTTACACAGCTGACACTTGTTGCTGTGTGACCTTGGGCCACTCTGAGCCACCGTTTCATCATCTGTAAGATGGGGGCTAAATAAGACAAGGTCTCTTGAGTGCCTGCCAGAGGAGGCTGCGGTGACCGAAGCTCTCCTTGTTCTTCTTGTTGCCCTCCCCCCATGACACTCAGGGGTGTGCCCACCCTGACCTGTCTGAATCTCCCCCACCCACCCCATCTGGACATTGGTCTAACCTGGTGGTTTCCAACCCTGGCTGCACATCTGAATCACCGTGGGAGCTGTAAAATGCTCTCTCCCAGGCCCCCTGTCCAGAGGTTCTAATGTAATTGGTCAGGGGTGCAGCCTAGATATTGGGATTTTTACAACTTTCCAGGTGATTTTAACATGCAGACAAGGTTGAGAACCACCAGAGCATTCTTCAAAGTCCCAAACTTGCCAGAGGCTCAGCCTTTACGCAGGGTCAGAGTCACTCTCACTGGGGAGATCAAATACAGGGAGCAAAGCTGAGTTCTCTCCAGTTCAATCAAGTGCTCCCAGTTTGCTTAAATAATTCATAGCCATTTCTTCCCTTGAAGCCTCAACTATGGTGTGCCCTGAGGGCAGGGAACCAGGCAGCTTGTTAACTTTATGTTACTCTGTGAGGAAAGGTAGAAAGGGCTTCTCCTTGAAGCAAGGCCTGACTACCAGCTCAACACTAATTCTCTGACAGGGGACTCTGGTCCAAGTTCAGCCAAAGCCGGGGGTGGACAGGGCTGAAACTCAGACTGGGCTGGGACCGGAGTCCCAGCAGATGCTTCATGAGTGAGGTCTTGGTGCCAAAGTGCTGGGCAGGGAAAACTAATTGCAGAGCCCACTGTTTAAAGGGTCCATGGCTCTAGAGGCCTGTTTCAATGTGCATCTTTTAAGCACTCCCATTCCTGGCCAGATTCATGTGATCAGAGGGTAATTAGAGATCATCCGCACCCATCCATCCACCCGTTGATCCAGCCACCCACCCATCCATCCATCTACCCATCCATCTATCCACTTGTCCATCCTTCTACCCACCCATGCATCTACCCACCCTCCCAACTATCTACCCACCTATCTATCCATACATCCATCTATCTATCCACCCACCCATCTATCTATCAACCCATTCACCCCACCATCCATCCATATTTTTCTCCATCCTTTCCGCATTCATTCATTTGTTCACAACATGGTTATTGTGTAACTACTATGTGCCGGGCACTGTTTTAGGAGCAAGGCATACAGGGTAAATGAGTAGACAAAATCCCTGATTACAGATAACTCGCACTCTATTTGGGAAGACAGACAATAAACAAGTAAACAAATACATGTACATGATACTTTTAGATAGTAATAAAGGTGAAGAAGAGAATACACCTGCAGTATGTGACAAAGAGGCTGGGAAAGGTAATTCCAGGGCACTTGAGTTGAGAGTAGGCCAATAAGTGGGACCCAGCCATTTGAATGATATTACAGGTGGAGGCTACAGCAAGTGCAAAGGTCCTGAGGTGGGAATAAGTCTAGTGTGTCTGAGGAAGAGCAGGAAGGCGAATGCCTGGAGCAGAGACAGCAAGGGTGAAAGAGTTAGGAGATGAAGTCAGGGTGATCAGTGTGGTGATCAGCATGGTCCAGGTCACGTGGGACCCCGTGGACAGAAGAGAGGAGTCTGGTTTATTCCAGGCTCTAAGGAAAGCCAGCGAGAAGGGGGACATGCATTTCTAGCTCTTCTGGCTGCTGTGTGGAGAACTGTCTGGAGGGCAGAGGGGAAGCAGGGAGTCCAGTTTAGAGGAATAAGGCAGGAGAGTTTAGGTCAAGGTGGTGGCAGAGTGGATTCAACTTGCTCAACTTACTTTATGGGGAAACTGGAGGCCAAGGCCTGCCCAGTGCCTTTTTGTTAGTTGGGCTCAAGGTATCTGTTGATGGGCTGTGGATTTCCTAACCCTCTTCCCAACAGCTCGGGCTGACTCCCCCCTCTGCCCTAAAATCTCCCCCTCTTTGGAGGGACTCATCTCAGCCTACCATCCCTCGTTCATTCCACACCTGAGGACTGCACACTGGTGCCAGTTCTGCCAATTCTGTGCTGTGTGGCCTTGGTCAAGTGTCTTCCCTTCTCTGGGCCTTGGTTTCCATCCACATAAAAAGAAGGAGCAAAACTGGATGCTCCACTGAAGGATGGCTCTCCCAGCCTGGACATGCTAATTATGTCATCTCCAGTTTGGCAGGAAGATGGCTGAGGATTTCACATTGGCAGCCTCCCTTGGAGGCCGCAGCCCACAGTCTGGCTGCATTCTGGGCTCTGATACGTCAACTGAACCACAGACACCGTGGGGGTGGTGGATTTTTGAACCCCGGTTTCTGAATCAGACTGTCACTTCCTATGAGACCTTGGACAAATGACTTAACCTCCCTGAGCGTGGGTTTCACATCTGTAAAACAAGGGTGCCAACACAGTCCCAATTTCAGGACATTTGGGAGAAGTCACGCAACAGGGGTGTCAAGTGGCTGGCTGGGAGGGGACTGTCTTGTCATTCTCCTTGCCAGCTTGTAACAGGGCAGACAGGAGCAAGCTCTGCTGCTCTGGCGCCCCACTGCCCCCAGCGCTCGGGGACCTGAGCAAGAGCCGGTGGCTAAAGACCGACTGCCTATGAAGCATCCCTCGCTTGTCTTACCTCCAAGGCTTCATAGTACATATTTTTAGCCTCCATGTCTGTCTTGGCTGACATCAACCAGGATTTGATCAAATATTCATAAAAACTGTCGCCGAGTCCTCCAACCGAGACGTGGTCTGTGAGGGGAAGGAGGACAAGAACGTTATCACCATCTGCCGCCAGCTGCTGGCGGGACCAAAGGGCATGGCTCGCGCCCCACCGCAGTGGCCCCAGTGCTGTGTGCGGGTGGGGAGCGGGCATCTAATCGGCAGCCGCTGAAGCCCGACTGGGGGCTGGGAGGAAGATACCGCCTGCGGCTCGGAGGAAACCGGGGCCGTCTTGAGCACACGTGCACAGGCTCAACCACGTGTATAAATCATCTCACTTTAGAGGCTGAGGACAGCAGGGCCTCTCGTTATTAACTGCAAATGAGTTGCATTTCTTTAAAACAATAATTTGGTGGCAAGGAGTGCAGAGACTTTTATTACCCAGTGACAAACATGGTAATTAATGCTGGGCAGCTTCATAAAGGCCACGGAGAGGAGAAATAAAAGCCTTGATTGAGTTGGTCGGACCCTCCAGCACAGAACCACGCTGGCAAAACCGAGCTTAAGTTTGGCAAATTGGGATAAATGGAGTTCAAAGGAGTGGGGGAGGGAAGAATCGGGCTTGAAGACCCTCTGTCTGCCCTGGGGGCATCTGCCTGGCGGACAGTGGACCAGCCAAGGCCTCCCGGAGTTGCCAAGGAGCAGGGCCTCTCCCGTAGTGGCTGAATGGAGGGTCTCCCTACCCAGGGCTGTCCCAGGAGGAAGACGGGTTCCCGAGGAACACCTATCAGCAGAAGCAAGGCAGAAAATGCTTCACTTACGTGCTTGGAAAATAAACGATGGGGAAACATAAAGGTGTTTAATAGGCTTAACAAAGAACAAACTTCAGTTCTCTGTTCTGATTCACTCCAGCAGAGAGACAGACAGAGGAAGGTAAATGGGGGTGGGGGAAAGGGCGGAGTGTTTTTAACTGCTCTGGACAAGGAGGGGGTCAGTTCTCTGTTCTGATTCACTCCAGCAGAGAGACAGACAGAGGAAGGTAAATGGGGGTGGAGGAAAGGGCGGAGTGTTTTTAACTGCTCTGGACAAGGAGGGGAAGAAAGAGGAGGGAGGGAGAGCGGGTGGGGGAAGAGAGGAAACACATCAACAGCTACCATTCACCGAGTGTCTTCCGTGGGCTAGGAGCTTTACTGTATTAATTATAACTTTATCTTCCCAAGAACCCTGCAAGATGAGCACTATTCTTTTTTTTTTTTTTTTTTTTTTTTTTTCTTTTTTCGTGTCTGGTAACGGGATGGCAACCCTCAGTGTCGCGCCGGTACTGCGAGTGGCAACGAGATC
>NW_007726872.1:437267-445095 GCF_000696425.1 Galeopterus variegatus | reverse complement strand
AAGCATGTGGTGCAGGGGAGGACTGTCATGGCCGGTTCAGGGCCCAGAAACCTGGTTCACAGTTACCAGTTGTCAACATTTTGGAGCGCACACAGACATCTGGGGGAGATCCCAGGATGCCACACACTGGAGCTGGAAATCTGCACCTTCCAGACCGTCTCCCGTAGGTTATTCCCATTATTGGTTAGCCCCAAGCTAAGTAATTGTAGTAAAGAGGAAATTATAGACCAGTATCTTTTTGAAGATACAATCGAGACAAGCAGATGCCAAGATTAAAAGCAAGGCTTTCTAAAACCCTGCACAGAACACAAGACAGCAGACTGGTGTCTGGCTTACATCACAGTAAGACATGTGCAAAGAGCTGAGTAGGGGGTCAGAGACCTGGGTTTGAATCTTAGCTCTGCAACTGAAGAGTTGGGTGATTTGGGGGAAGTTATTTCACTTCTTGGAAGACCATTTTGCTCATCTGTTAAACGGAAATAATAACTTCTGGATTAGTGGTGGGCACTAAAGGAGAGAGTCCTCGAAGACTCTGGCTCTGTGCCCGGTGCTGCCCGTCCCCCTCTTGCCTCCTGTGGGAACCCCATCTGAACACTCCCGGGAGGTGTGCCAGGCGAGCCAGGCTCCTCTGTGATTGGCAGCTGGTAAGCAGAGGCAGGAGCACTGCATTTGGAGTCAGTCAAACCTGTGTTTACACAGCTGACACTTGTTGCTGTGTGACCTTGGGCCACTCTGAGCCACCGTTTCATCATCTGTAAGATGGGGGCTAAATAAGACAAGGTCTCTTGAGTGCCTGCCAGAGGAGGCTGCGGTGACCGAAGCTCTCCTTGTTCTTCTTGTTGCCCTCCCCCCATGACACTCAGGGGTGTGCCCACCCTGACCTGTCTGAATCTCCCCCACCCACCCCATCTGGACATTGGTCTAACCTGGTGGTTTCCAACCCTGGCTGCACATCTGAATCACCGTGGGAGCTGTAAAATGCTCTCTCCCAGGCCCCCTGTCCAGAGGTTCTAATGTAATTGGTCAGGGGTGCAGCCTAGATATTGGGATTTTTACAACTTTCCAGGTGATTTTAACATGCAGACAAGGTTGAGAACCACCAGAGCATTCTTCAAAGTCCCAAACTTGCCAGAGGCTCAGCCTTTACGCAGGGTCAGAGTCACTCTCACTGGGGAGATCAAATACAGGGAGCAAAGCTGAGTTCTCTCCAGTTCAATCAAGTGCTCCCAGTTTGCTTAAATAATTCATAGCCATTTCTTCCCTTGAAGCCTCAACTATGGTGTGCCCTGAGGGCAGGGAACCAGGCAGCTTGTTAACTTTATGTTACTCTGTGAGGAAAGGTAGAAAGGGCTTCTCCTTGAAGCAAGGCCTGACTACCAGCTCAACACTAATTCTCTGACGGGACTCTGGTCCAAGTTCAGCCAAAGCCGGGGGTGGACAGGGCTGAAACTCAGACTGGGCTGGGACCGGAGTCCCAGCAGATGCTTCATGAGTGAGGTCTTGGTGCCAAAGTGCTGGGCAGGGAAAACTAATTGCAGAGCCCACTGTTTAAAGGGTCCATGGCTCTAGAGGCCTGTTTCAATGTGCATCTTTTAAGCACTCCCATTCCTGGCCAGATTCATGTGATCAGAGGGTAATTAGAGATCATCCGCACCCATCCATCCACCCGTTGATCCAGCCACCCACCCATCCATCCATCTACCCATCCATCTATCCACTTGTCCATCCTTCTACCCACCCATGCATCTACCCACCCTCCCAACTATCTACCCACCTATCTATCCATACATCCATCTATCTATCCACCCACCCATCTATCTATCAACCCATTCACCCCACCATCCATCCATATTTTTCTCCATCCTTTCCGCATTCATTCATTTGTTCACAACATGGTTATTGTGTAACTACTATGTGCCGGGCACTGTTTTAGGAGCAAGGCATACAGGGTAAATGAGTAGACAAAATCCCTGATTACAGATAACTCGCACTCTATTTGGGAAGACAGACAATAAACAAGTAAACAAATACATGTACATGATACTTTTAGATAGTAATAAAGGTGAAGAAGAGAATACACCTGCAGTATGTGACAAAGAGGCTGGGAAAGGTAATTCCAGGGCACTTGAGTTGAGAGTAGGCCAATAAGTGGGACCCAGCCATTTGAATGATATTACAGGTGGAGGCTACAGCAAGTGCAAAGGTCCTGAGGTGGGAATAAGTCGTGTGTCTGAGGAAGAGCAGGAAGGCGAATGCCTGGAGCAGAGACAGCAAGGGTGAAAGAGTTAGGAGATGAAGTCAGGGTGATCAGTGTGGTGATCAGCATGGTCCAGGTCACGTGGGACCCCGTGGACAGAAGAGAGGAGTCTGGTTTATTCCAGGCTCTAAGGAAAGCCAGCGAGAAGGGGGACATGCATTTCTAGCTCTTCTGGCTGCTGTGTGGAGAACTGTCTGGAGGGCAGAGGGGAAGCAGGGAGTCCAGTTTAGAGGAATAAGGCAGGAGAGTTTAGGTCAAGGTGGTGGCAGAGTGGATTCAACTTGCTCAACTTACTTTATGGGGAAACTGGAGGCCAAGGCCTGCCCAGTGCCTTTTTGTTAGTTGGGCTCAAGGTATCTGTTGATGGGCTGTGGATTTCCTAACCCTCTTCCCAACAGCTCGGGCTGACTCCCCCCTCTGCCCTAAAATCTCCCCCTCTTTGGAGGGACTCATCTCAGCCTACCATCCCTCGTTCATTCCACACCTGAGGACTGCACACTGGTGCCAGTTCTGCCAATTCTGTGCTGTGTGGCCTTGGTCAAGTGTCTTCCCTTCTCTGGGCCTTGGTTTCCATCCACATAAAAAGAAGGAGCAAAACTGGATGCTCCACTGAAGGATGGCTCTCCCAGCCTGGACATGCTAATTATGTCATCTCCAGTTTGGCAGGAAGATGGCTGAGGATTTCACATTGGCAGCCTCCCTTGGAGGCCGCAGCCCACAGTCTGGCTGCATTCTGGGCTCTGATACGTCAACTGAACCACAGACACCGTGGGGGTGGTGGATTTTTGAACCCCGGTTTCTGAATCAGACTGTCACTTCCTATGAGACCTTGGACAAATGACTTAACCTCCCTGAGCGTGGGTTTCACATCTGTAAAACAAGGGTGCCAACACAGTCCCAATTTCAGGACATTTGGGAGAAGTCACGCAACAGGGGTGTCAAGTGGCTGGCTGGGAGGGGACTGTCTTGTCATTCTCCTTGCCAGCTTGTAACAGGGCAGACAGGAGCAAGCTCTGCTGCTCTGGCGCCCCACTGCCCCCAGCGCTCGGGGACCTGAGCAAGAGCCGGTGGCTAAAGACCGACTGCCTATGAAGCATCCCTCGCTTGTCTTACCTCCAAGGCTTCGTAGTACATATTTTTAGCCTCCATGTCTGTCTTGGCTGACATCAACCAGGATTTGATCAAATATTCATAAAAACTGTCGCCGAGTCCTCCAACCGAGACGTGGTCTGTGAGGGGAAGGAGGACAAGAACGTTATCACCATCTGCCGCCAGCTGCTGGCGGGACCAAAGGGCATGGCTCGCGCCCCACCGCAGTGGCCCCAGTGCTGTGTGCGGGTGGGGAGCGGGCATCTAATCGGCAGCCGCTGAAGCCCGACTGGGGGCTGGGAGGAAGATACCGCCTGCGGCTCGGAGGAAACCGGGGCCGTCTTGAGCACACGTGCACAGGCTCAACCACGTGTATAAATCATCTCACTTTAGAGGCTGAGGACAGCAGGGCCTCTCGTTATTAACTGCAAATGAGTTGCATTTCTTTAAAACAATAATTTGGTGGCAAGGAGTGCAGAGACTTTTATTACCCAGTGACAAACATGGTAATTAATGCTGGGCAGCTTCATAAAGGCCACGGAGAGGAGAAATAAAAGCCTTGATTGAGTTGGTCGGACCCTCCAGCACAGAACCACGCTGGCAAAACCGAGCTTAAGTTTGGCAAATTGGGATAAATGGAGTTCAAAGGAGTGGGGGAGGGAAGAATCGGGCTTGAAGACCCTCTGTCTGCCCTGGGGGCATCTGCCTGGCGGACAGTGGACCAGCCAAGGCCTCCCGGAGTTGCCAAGGAGCAGGGCCTCTCCCGTAGTGGCTGAATGGAGGGTCTCCCTACCCAGGGCTGTCCCAGGAGGAAGACGGGTTCCCGAGGAACACCTATCAGCAGAAGCAAGGCAGAAAATGCTTCACTTATGTGCTTGGAAAATAAACGATGGGGAAACATAAAGGTGTTTAATAGGCTTAACAAAGAACAAACTTCAGTTCTCTGTTCTGATTCACTCCAGCAGAGAGACAGACAGAGGAAGGTAAATGGGGGTGGAGGAAAGGGCGGAGTGTTTTTAACTGCTCTGGACAAGGAGGGGAAGAAAGAGGAGGGAGGGAGAGCGGGTGGGGGAAGAGAGGAAACACATCAACAGCTACCATTCACCGAGTGTCTTCCGTGGGCTAGGAGCTTTACTGTATTAATTATAACTTTATCTTCCCAAGAACCCTGCAAGATGAGCACTATTCTTTTTTTTTTTTTTGTCTTTTTTCGTGACCGGTAACGGGATCACAACCCTCAGTGTCGCGCCGGTACTGCGACCGGCAACGGAATCACAACTCTCCGTGTCGCACCCGCACCGCGCTCAACCAGTGAGCGGACCGGTCTCTATATGGGATCCGAAACCTCGGCGGGAGCGCCACCGTGCTCCCAAGTGCCGCACTCTACCGAGTGCGCCACCGGGCCGGCCCAAGATGAGCACTATTGACCCCATTTCCCCGATGGGAAAACTGAGAATGAGCCTAAATAGCCTCCCAAGGCCACATGCTGGTGAACAGCAGAGTCCTCGCTACCTGCAGCTGTGCACAATCAACCAGAGAGTGAAAACAAAACAAGTGCGACGAGAGAGGGACCAGAGGACAAAGGTAAAGACAGGTGGGAACCAGGCAAGGGGGTTGAGAGGAGGCCAAGCACACAGTAAACCGGCCCTTCGGGTCCCCTACAGTCCCTATCCATCAATAAGTCCTGGTCTAGAAAGGGGTCAGGGATGGACAAGGGCTTGCAAAAAACTAAAACAGACAAGATAAAGGGTGAGTTTCGGTGGGGAGTTGAGAGGGGTTCGTGTGGGCTGGACTTGGCTAAGGTGACGAGGGGAGAAAGAACCAGCTCAGCGTCCCGCCCCCCATCATCCCCGGGTGGAGGGCACAGCCTGAGTAAGGACAGAGGGGCCGGCCGGGGAGCTGAGGGTGCGTCCCGGCAGCAGCTCTGTGCAGAGGGGCGGGGGGAGGCTGGAAGGCAGACTGGGTTGGCTTCTGCTTAAAGCCCTTGACACCTCTCCACCGCCCAGGAGCGGGGGCCCTGTCATCTCCAGATCATCTCCTGCCCTGCCTCCTCTCATGATTTTCTCCACCACCCAGACATCTGTAGCTCCCGGCCTTTTCCATGTAACCTCTCACCGGTGCCTTGGCTGGGGCTGACCCTGGGCCTGCAATGCCCTTTCCCACCCTGCCTGGCTGCCGCCTCCTCGTCTGCTTTGCCTCAGTTCGGGCGTCCCCTCCTCAGAAAGGCTTTCCTCGGCGCCCTGTGGGGGGGCTGCGGGATTGAGTGAATAGGGCACGTGCTCGTGTGGGAAGCGCTCAGCGGTGCTCTCACCAGTGCGGGCGTCTCGCCGCCGGGTGCTTCTAGTATTGCACTATACGTGTGTCTGTGGCTCTGTCGCCCCCGCTAGACTGTGAGCTCTTTGTGGGGAGAGACCGTGCATGATTCATTCTCTGTGCCCAGCACCTACATGGCACAGAGATGCCCAGCGAGATCTGAACAAATAAGGAGGAGGCAGGTTTGGGCTGTGCTGGAAGGGCCTCAAATGCCAAGCCAAGGAGCCTGGCCTGCATCATAGGATTGCAGTGTGTGTGTATGACAGGTCCAGGGCTTCCACTGGCAGGGACATGCAGCAGAAGGTTCCATGGTGTTTGAGACATGACTCCTCCTGGGGATATGTGCAGAGCCTCTCAGGGGGACTTGACCGAAGTGGACAATTTCATGAGGAGGTCCCACTGCTCTATAGCTAGTGTGAGTGTGAGCATGTGTGTCCCCCATCACTGCGTGGTGCGCCAGGAGAAGCACAGGAGGGGGGAATTAGGAGATGTAGATCTGCATTAGCTTAGGGCAGTCATTACCCATTCTGGGCTTCAGTCTCCCCGTCAGCAAAATTTGAGAAGGGGAATACTAGTCAGTGTCCATGAGTCCTATAGCAGAAACAGGCTCTGCCAGGTCCTGCCTGTGTCAACACTGTCATCACACCAGGCAGCAGGAAGCTGAGCCACAGCCTGGGAATCGGTTGGCATGAAGCTGGAGGAGCTGGAGGCTGGTGCTGGTGGCAGCTCACTCCTGTACCTGCTGGGGAGCTGCAGACCTGCCACACCCCTCCCACTGAAGGAGGTGTGGGATTCAGGCAGCAGACAGGAGGACAAATTATGCAGGGACTGAGCTGAGGGGCTGGTGACCCCTCCTTGGCAGCTCTCTGAGCTGTAAGTGGGTTGGTCTCAGGGTTGTTTCATCTTTGCCTGAAGCCATCAGGAGCCTGGTGGATTTATCCTGGGTGTGAAGTCTTAGTGGCAGGGGAGGGTCATAGGCCTCCCCTGTTACCCTGAAGCTCAGCTTCAAGGAGGAGCAGGAAGCAGGCAAATGCAGAGGCCTGGAAAATTGGAATGCAGCCCTAATTCTTCCTTTGCCTCTCTAAGCTGCAATTTTTGTGGCTGCAAATGGGCTAAACAGTCCCTGCCTGTCCTGCCTACAGGCTTTTTCTGAGGATTCAAGGAGAGAAAATAATGTGAGTGCACTCAGCTTATGCAGATGGCAATGTTATCATCTGCTGAAAAAATATACACGCACCCCACAAAGCCAACAAAAAACACAGGAAACCTGAGATGACCCAGGCTCTGGGAAGAGGAAGGCAGGAGCCCAGATGAGCAGGGCTTATAACCTTCCCTCTGCTCTTTAGCAGGCTATGGATTCATATTTTATTAACATGAAACAATTTCCCATATGTGACCAACTTTGCCCAGTTCTGCGCTCCCGGCACAGCCTGAAAAGAAAATTATGCTCCTCAGCAGAGGCTCCCGTCTGCCAAGGTAATTGTTTAGCTGGGAAGCTGCACCCCTCTCACCTCTTTTTATGGGTTTTGCTGCATTGTCCTGGAGCAGCTAAGGCCAGCAGAGTAGTTTATCTCCTTACCCAGTCAGGCCTTGCAATTAAAAGCAGCAACAGCTATCGAACTGTCCCTTCCTGTGGCTATAATCTGCAATTCAAGCCTTCGTTTTCTCCCTGCACTTTTGGGTTTGGTAGTGTGTTTTGGTTAAAAATACTCTGCATTTCTGTAAGTGGTTTTTGCAGGAAGCCACTTGGGGTGAGGTCATCACTGGGGAAGATTCCTGGGTTGAGTTTTCCGGGCCTCATGGACCTGCAGATGGTTGAGGCTTGAGTTGGAAGGAAAGGCTGCTGTTTCTCCATAGTATCCTTGCTGCTGGCTGGCCCTCCGTGCCCTGCCTGTGTCATTCCCATTTGGAACGACCCAGACCATCTTTGAAGACTGAACTCAAATCTGTTTCATGCAGCCTTGACCATTACTCCTATGCCCCTACTTGACACACAAGGAAGGTATCTCACCTTCTCCCATTTTGCAGGACAGAAAACCAAGTCTTAAAGAGATAAATTAGGGCCGGCCCGGTGGCGCACTGCTACAGTGCGCCGCTTGGGAGCGCAACGGCGCTCCCGCCGAGGGTTCGGATCCCACATACAGACCGGTTCCCGCTCACTGGCTGAGC
>NW_007726872.1:431585-436504 GCF_000696425.1 Galeopterus variegatus | reverse complement strand
AAAAATAAATAAATAAATAAAGAGATAAAGTGAAGAAGTCTCCCAAGCTATGAAGTAATTAGACTCATGCCTTGCTTTGCCCCTGAGCCCTGGCCACGATGACTGGGGTTGGAGGCAGGAAAAAGGAGGCTTTGGGCAAAGGCAGTGGAGGTGGGGACTCTGGACAGCCTTGGGAGGCCCTAGAGGCAGTGGGCATGGAACCTGCTGCCACCAATTCCTGCTGACCATGACGACATGACCAGGGCTTGGTGAAGAGGTACAAAGCTGGAGCCTGGGCCTGCTTCTCCCAGAGCTGGGCTTCTCCACAGGGCTGCACATGCCAGGGGCCTGGGAGACTTGTCAACACTCTCACTGAAGCGTCCCCTAAATCCCGTTCTGTTCCAGTGGGTGGGGCTGGGGGCTTGTGAATGATGCTCTGTGGGTAACCGACAACTGTGTGGTTGAGAAACAAATCTAAACAGAGAACAGCTGAAAATCCTGGGACTGATTCTCATAGGTTTAAGATACAGGGGTCAATTAATGATTTTTATATTGATGTATCATTAGGTCCTGCTTAAGCATTTAAAAAAAAATTAAAGTTGAAAGCGAGAGCCAAATCAAAGGGGCTGGGAAAGGATGCATGGCCTCTCTGGGAGCCACTTCCAGAGTAGACAACACTACCTGGGATGCTCCTGCGAGTCTGGGGGATAATGAACAAGGCTTCAGCAGGTAATACAAGAGACGAAGGCTGTGGCACTACTGGAAGGCTGTAGGAGCCAGAGTGGGGAGATGCCCAGGGCAAGCTTTAATGAGCGGGAGCCTTCACACCCAACACAACAGCAACTGACAACAGTAAGGGCAAAATCCCCAAGGTGCCTGGGGAGGCAGGTGGTCTTCAGGAGCAAATGCCTCATGGGGTACACGGCTCCGATAAACACATCGCTCCATACCTGGCCCAGGTGCCTAGTGGGGGCCCCCGGAGACCTGGGCAGGAATCAGCTGAACGAGGGGCAGCGGCATCTCTATACTCACGTTGCACCCAGTTCCCGCTCACGGGGCTGAGAAAGTTGGGGTAAAGGCCAAAGGGCTTGTCGATCTTCCTGAGGACTTTGCGGATGTTCCTGACCTGCAAAGAGATGGACACTGGGTGCACCTTCACTCTCCCGAAGAAGCCAGCCGACTCCCAGCCCAATGAGGAAGCACAGAGGAAACTACTCCAGCGAGGCAGGAAGGGAAGGCGGGCAGCGAACGGGAGGCTCCAGCCCGGAGTGTGTGAGACAGCCTTGCCCTGTGCCCTCGTGCAGGGCCTGACCCACCACCTCTTCACTGGCTGCTCTGCCTGGTTCCAGTCGGTCTTGCTCCAGGCCCACTGCCTGCCAGAGCCCCACCCCCACCCCATCCCCACTGCGTGCTGCTTTTGGGATGGCTACATTTTTTTTTTTTAGGGGGGTGGTTCGTATGAATGACAGTAGCTCATTTGTAAGCATTAAGTAAAATTGCCTTTTTAATAGGCCAAAAATGGTCAAAGCCAGTAATCCCACTAATGGGTGTATATCCAAAGGAAATGAAATCAGTATGTTGAAGAGACATCTGCACTCCCATGTTCACTGCAGCATTATTCACATTATTCAGATCAACCTAAGTGTCCATCAGTGAATGAATGGACAAAGAAAATGTAGTATATATGCACAATGGAATACTATTCAGCCCTAAAAAAAAGGAGGAAATCCTATCATTAGTGACAACATGGATTAACTTGGGGGACATTATGCTAAGTGAAATAAGCCAGGCACAGAAAGACAGATACCGCATGATCTCACTTATATGTGGAGTCTAAAAAAGTCAAACTTACAGAAGCAGAGAGTAGAATGGTGGTTTCCAGGGATTGAGGGGAAGGGGTTGGGGAGATGTTGGTCAAAGGATACAAAGTTTCAGTTAGACAGGAGCAGGAAGTTCAAGAGATCCACTGTATATGCACGGTGACCATACTTAACGACAACAGCATATGGAAAATCTCTGAGAGTAGATTTTAAGTGTTCTCACCACATAAAAAGTATGTCAGGTAATCAAAAAAAAAAAAAAAAAAGGGAGTCAAATATTGGTAATTTCAGATGGTTCAATCGAGAGAGATGTTATTTTATCTGACACTTTAGTAATTATTTCAGAGGACAGGCCTGGGCTCCTTAATAGCCCCATGCTCTAATAGGCATCTCAGAGCATTAAAAATAATAAATAATAACGAAAGCAACAACAGCAGTAACCCCTATTACCATTTCTCAATTCCTTTGAGCCAGACCTCAGGGAGGTTCGGTGACTTGCTGACGGCCACTGGTGCTAAGTGGCAGAGCCAGGACATGAGTCAGGTCTGTTGGGCCACATGGACCTGAATACTCCCTACCCTGCTCAGAGCAGCTCCTGGTCTACAAGTAGTGGAGATGCCCCCACTGGAGCCAGAAGAGGCTGGATTTGCAACCTTTGGGGCTACAAAGGGCGAGAAGTGAATTCAGGAGGGCTTTACTTACAGGCGGCTGCTCCCGGCAGTATGTGCAATCCTACCCACTGTAGGATCCTCTGGGACAGAAAGGCCCTCGGGGACCACGCTGTCTCATGCTAACAGATTTCTCTACAAGGCGAGCAGCCTTTGCTGTCACACCTTCCTTTCCAGGGGAAAGCACTTGGCTCTGCACATTGGATTTCATATCCACTTATGCTAACGGAGTCCATTACAGGGGACAGGAATGTGTTTGTACCTGAGTTATCCTCAGCCATCCTGGGGGTGAGCAGGGAGGCAGGCTAATGGGCTCTCCCAGGGGGCATGGACACTTCCAGAATTTGGGCCAATTTGTTGACTGCCAATAATAGTCTCTGTGGGAGGCACAACTGGGGGATGAAAATAGCTGGCATATGTATATGTGGAGAGAGACAGAGACAGATAGTGGACTCCAAAGAAATATCCTGCAGCCTGCCGCACTAATCTGGTCTGGAAAGAGCCAGAAAGTCCTGGGCTCAAATCCTAGCTTTATCACTTACCAGCTGATGGCCCAAGGCAAGCTATTTAACCTTTTTTTTTTTTTTTTTCTGACCGGTAAGGGGGTAATAACCCTTGGCTTGGTGTCGTCCGCACCATGCTCAGCCAATGAGCGCACCGGCCATTCCTATATAGAATCCAAACCCGCAGCCTCAACGCTACCAGTGCCACACTCTCTCAAGTGAGCTATGGGGCCGGCCCACTATTTAACCTTTCTGAGTCTTAGTTTCCCCCTCTGCAAAATGGGGATATGAGGAAGACCCACCTCACAGAGTCGCTGGGCAGATTAGAGCTATTGTGATGATTCCAGACTAACCAGGGCTAGAGTGAGCTCCTTGTCCCACTCCATCCTGAGCTGGTCTGAACCTTCCTAGAGGAGTTTGGCTCAAGAGCAATGGAAGTGGAAGGCTTGGGGGAAGGCCTAGAGGTGGAAAAGGATCAGAAAATAAGAGCTATGGGGAAGTGGGATTAAATCATTCCTTGAGCTTTCAAGGTGAAGTGTCACAGGGAGGCAGAGACCCTCTCAGTATAAGGAAAATGTTTCTGAAGGCAGGGTTGACAGTAGGATGCACTGTTCAAGTGTGGTAGTGAGCTCCATGTCAGAGGAAGTGACCAAGGGAGGCTGAGAAGCTCTACTTGAACTTCTCAAGGACATTCAGGGACACACACACCGAGGAAGCAGTGGTCCCAAACTTGGTGACAAAAAGCACATGGGTATGTATTAAGAATGCAGACTTCTGGGCCTAGAGTGACGCCCAGAAATGTTTAGTTCTAGCTGTGCCAGATGATGCTCTCAGGCTAGGGGCCACCAGGTAGAGGTGTGACTCTATCATGTCCCAGCTCCCCTGCCAGTTTAAGAGGCTGGCTTTCCAGTGGGGAGTGAAGGCTTTGGATGTGGGGGGCATCCAAAAGTTTCTCCCAGGAGGGCTCTGGAGGGCAGGGCTTCCTTTTCCCTAGACAGGACTCGTGAGGGCTGGAGCCTGAGCGCCACGTGAGGGCAGTGTGTGCACACTTCCCTTCTCTGGATTTAGGGTCAGACCTGTAGAGACACATACAGACAGTGGGGACTGCCCAGGGCTGGGGCACTAAGGATGGGCCCCTCCTGGAGGGCTTCCCAGAGGCCAGGTACAGGTAGCTGTCAGGACTGGACAACGGCCTGCATGCTACCTCTCAGCACCATAAGTGTCCTTAGACCGCTCGGGCACAATGAGAAGGAATGGTCCTGGGCATCTGCTGTAGAGTGAAATGGCTCTAACAGCCTGCTGGTGGCATGAGCTGGATAGGCATCTGGAAGTAAGAGGCATGCAGATCTCACGTGGAAAGTGAAATGTCCCTGGAAAGGAGACTTTTGCACCAGGTGGCCATTTCCTGCTGGCGTGAGGTTGTGCCTAGATCTCAGCTACACTTTCTCCAGATTTCACGTGTGGTTGCTGCTGAGCTGACATGTACCAGTGGAAACTTCCTCTCTGGCAGAGCTTTGTCTCTGGCCTCTGGAATCCTGATGGCTCCAGCACCCACCTGCCCTGCTGCCTGGCATCAGGGCACAGTTAGTTCTTCCACAAATTACTATTTGCTCTATTAGCGGTAGCTCAGGAGCTCCTGGGCTCCCCACCTTCCCTCCTGCTGATTTGTGAGGGAGGAGCCACTTGCCCATCGCCTCTGAAACCCTGGAACAGCTGAATGCTCATCCCTCTGCTCTCTGTGGGGAGAAGAGAGGGGCTGTTTTGGGAGGAGACAGGGAGGAGACTTACCTTTTCAGCAAAGACCTGGTTGCCAGAAAGCTCGGTGAGGTGTAAGAATTCCAAGTGCAGGGACCCAAACTCCGCCAGGATGCTGCTGCTGCCTGCAGTGGCCCAGCCCCAGCTCCCACTGCAAAGACAGGAGCAGCCATCATCACCCCTGCTGGCCACGC
>NW_007726872.1:417731-430726 GCF_000696425.1 Galeopterus variegatus | reverse complement strand
GCAAAATGCAAGGACCCACTCCCACCCCATCCTTTTCCTCTCCCCACAGTGCTGGTGATACCAAGGACAGAATGGCCCTAGCCTGGAATTTATGGAAACTACACCTGATGGGCTGTCAGCTCTGGTATGATCACACACCTGGAGTTGCGGGACCCTGGCAATACCTGGGGTTAGGATTGAAGAAAGGGCTCTCGTAGCAAAGGTTTCCTCACCAGTTACCCAGAGACTGCTCATGAACAGCACAGAAAAAGTCAAATTAGGCATTTCCAGCATAGCCCTGCAACCTCACCAGAAAAGGCCCTTAGATAACCACTTCCAGGTTCTGGGTGCTTCCAACGAGGAAGAGTGCAGAGGCAGGACCTCAGTTAATCCACACATCTGCTCCTTTTACAGATGAGGAAAACAAGGCACAGGACAGTGACAACACCTGCCTGAGATCATACAGTAAGTGGAGCAGCTGGGACCCAAAGCTGGCCCTGACGCCTGTGTAACCACCTTGCGGCCTGCCTCTCTTTTGATCATGTAATAGTAAACAAGGACCCTGCCTTTGCAGAAGCTTTTGCTGAAAATCTCCCTGGGATCTCCCTGGAGCCAGGAGGTGCAGGTTTAAGTGTTTGCTAGCCGAAGACCTTGGGCCAACCATTTAATCCTTGTGCGCCTTAGTTTCTGCATCTGTAAAACAGGGTAAGGATAATACATCCCGTCTCTGTTCCTAGGGATTTTGTGGGGATTAAGAGAGGAGGGTGCAGAATGAGGGTAGTCTGGGGCCAGCTGCTTCCACTCCCTGTGCCTGTTTCTTCATATGTATTATGATTATCTTTCCTGTGGGACATTTAGGGAGACAGGGTCTCTGCAGGGAAGTTATGGGCCCAGGGGGTGGGAACAGAGCAGGGTGACCTCTTCCCATATGTAGGGACCCCGAGGTGCAGTTAGTGTGGGACACTCTGCTTCCTTGTTGGTGGGAGCTCTGGCTTTCCTGGAACTGTCCCTCTATCTCCAGGAATAGGACTTGGGAAGGCAGGTGTTGGGGTGGGGAGGTCACTGTATGCCACCCGAGGGGCACTGCTTTTTCTGGGGCTCCTCTAAAACTACCTTTCTCCTCTCCTCATCTTGGGTCTAGATGTGGCTTCTGAGAAAGCAGGGAAGCTTACCAGCCTCCCAGCTTCTGGAAGCAGATGGAGGACTTTGAAATCTTCTTTGCAGTCAGGTGACCTCAACAAATATAGAGAAAGCCACTGGCCCCTTCATCCTGTCTCCACTTCTATGGGCATTTCCCTGATTTGGGGTGGGAAACGATGGGTTGCACAGGAGGGAAAAATTGACTCCTAGATAATAATAAACAAAACAGCTTTCATTTATTGAGCTGCTACAGTAAGCCAGGTACCGTGGCAAGCTGTTTGCATGACTTCATTTAAAGCCCACAGGTAAAGCATCATTCATCCCAAATGCAAAGGAGGAGACTGAGGCTCATGGAGAGAAGTGAGCTGTTCAGGACTGGAGCCAGTAGGTGGTGGAGGCAGAGTTAGAATTGAGGTCTGCTGGGCTGCAGCAGTTCCCTGAGGGGGTCTCCCACCTTAAGACAGCACCACACTCACCCAGAGGGAGAGGGTGTTGCCCTATTGTCCCCTCTGTCCCTCCTCCCCCAGCCCGAGTGAGACCTCTCTCTCCAGCTTGTGATCTTAGTAAGAGCCCTGGGTACCCACAGAGGGTTTCCTGAATAATTGATGCTTTCCGCCCTTGCAGGGAAGTTCAAGGCAAAAAAAAAAAGCCACCAGCCACCCAGCTGTCTTTTGTTCTCATTTCCTCCACATGGGCCTCTCCTTCCTCTCTCCTGTCCCCACACACTTCCCCTCCCCAGTGGGCTTCCTGTGGTGGAGACGCCTGGCAGACAGGCAGACAAGCAGAGCCTGCCCTGGGTGGAGGTGGGCAGGTGCTGGGAGCCTTGCCCCTCTCCTGCCTGGCTTCAAACCTGGCTCCCCTGGGTCCCAGCCAGCTGCCCTCAGGCAGGTTGGTTCACTTCCCTAGACCTCAGTTTTCTCATCTGTTAAATAACGGTGTCCATGCCTCATAGAATTACTGTGAGGTGTAAGTTATGCATGTAATTATTGTCATTTTAATCATTATGTAATTATGCATGTGTAAATTATGTGCTGTTTGTTACTGTTATTAAGTTAAATGTGTCAGGTGCCTAACATGTGCCTGGTGGCTTTCGTATCTCATTTTATCTTCACATCCAACCTCAGAGGTAGATACCATGATCTTTATTTCATAGGTGAGGATACTCAGGATCAGAGAGGGGAAGACACTTTTCCAAGGTCACACAGTAAGTTGGAGAACTGGTAGAGCTGAATCTAAATCCATATCTAGTTCCTAGGTCATTTGTGTCCCAAATGCATCCATTCTGGTAGCATCCCAGAGACCAGGAGGTCTCCTGATCAGCCCTAAGAGTCGATGGACCAATGGGAAGCTCTGCCCTCCTCTCCCCTCCCCTCCCCACCTTTTAAGTGCAAGTGGGCCTGCAGCCTTGCCTGGGCAGGAGGGGCTGCTCCACAGTGCCCCCCCCACCCCGGCTGAAGCTTCTGTGTGTGTGTGCGCCTGTGTGTGTAGTCATGTGTATGGTGTGATCGTTAGCTCAAAGCCAGACAGACCTGGATTCTAATCCTAACTTTGCTTTGCTGCTGCGTGACCTCAGATAAGTTTCCTCACCTCTCTGAGCCTGCTTCTTTATTGGTAAAATGGAGTTTCTGTGGTTGCCGTGAAGTTGAAAAGAGAGTATCTATGTCATGTGCTCATATGCTCAATAGATATCAGCAACTATGAAGAAGTATATATTTGTGTGTGGCTGGAGCATGTATGTGAAAACATATTTGTGTGTGAATGTGTATGGATGCAAGAGCACCTGCGACAGAGGCAAGCGTGTCTGAGCCTTTACGATTTGCATGGGTGGCCACAGAGTGTGTGTGTGTGTACATGAAGCTGTGTGGGACAGAGCAAGTGAGACTCAGCTGCAGAGGTTCTTGGCCTGGTCACTGCCACTCTCCCAGATCATCCAGTGGTCCCTGCAAGTCACAGGTCACACGGCCCTGCCTCTGCCTCCCAGGCCTGCCTGTGCAGACATGCCCCCACCAGGGAGGAAGAGCCAGTCATGTTCTTGGGGACCCTTCCCCTCGGGTGCTCCCCACTGCAGTGTTGGGGCAGGGCCTGGCCACTTAGCCCTTCCTCTCAGAGATACCCATGGCAGGCCTTGCTGGGAGAGGGGAAGCCATGGTGGTCCAGCTCACACCAGCAGGCCCTCTCCGGAGAGCAAACTCAGTGCCACATGGGACGTACACATCCCTGACACTCTCTCTGGTGGAACAGGGAGGAGTGTTTCACAACAAACTCTCTAACCCAGAAAATGAAAGGGAGCAATTGCCAGGAAATATCCATATACATACACACACGTACCTGGCACCAGCAACATGCACAGCACACAAACAGCCTAAAAATAAACACGCTTCCTTAATCAGAAATGTCAGGATCTGTGTCAGATCAGGTCTGTGGCCTGAGGGACAAAGGTAAAGCAGACAGCCAAGGCTGTGGCACAAAGGGGAGGGATGGCCCCAGTGAGGTCCTATCTCAGAGCCTGGCAGAGGGAGCCAGAAGGACAGTGTGTTTGTGTTTGGGCTGCATGACAGCGGGCCATGTCTCTCCAGGATCAGTGTTTGTGGGGAAGGAATATGAGCAGAGATCCAAGTGTCCAGCTCTGGGAAGTCAATCCAGGCATGGAGAGCAGGATTCCATCATCCCTGAGGGCTCTTCCCTGGCCTATGGTGAGATTTCTGTGAGATCACATACCAGGAGCTTATCTCGACTAGAGAATAGTCAATGAAGATGCTGAACCTGCCATGTCCTCTGTCCTTTTTGCAAGGCAGAGAGAAGGGTGGTGAAGCTGTTGGCACTGACATAAAGGGTGTGACCTCCACAAGACAGAGAGGGTGCTTTGGATACTCTAACCAGAGCCCAGGGCCCCTGCCTCTCCTCCCAGGCAGCTGGCTGATGCTCCTGTTGGGCTGAGAGCCCTGAGATGAGAAATCACTGCAGGGGATGGAATGGGGAAGTCCACTGCGACAGAAACATGACCGCCTTCCTCCAGGCTCAGGTTGTCAGGGCCTCAAGGATGGCCTGACTCTCCCCGGGGTCTGCTCCACACAGCACAGGGACAGGGGGTAGGACTCCTGTCCAGAGGACAGCCAGCGTCCTGAGACCTTTAGCAGCTTTGGGCCCCTCCTCAGGGGAGAGGGTATGATGTGCTTACCAGCCTTTGAACCTAGCTTGGAAGGGAGGGTGTTAGAGGCCCACATGGATGGCCCTAAATTGAGATGGTGCTTGCTAGCAGGATGTTGACAGAGGAGCAGATGACCCTCCCACTCCAGGAAGATTGGGCCTGTGTGGCCCTAATCTTGACAACCAGGCTTGGTGACAAACACCTGCCCAGAAGAGCCCTGGCTAGGGCTCATTTTTGCGAGCCACCGACTTGCTGTGATGCCCAAGGTAGGTATTGTCCTCTCCCTGTGCCTCAGTTTCCACATCTGTCAATGAGTGGGTTTAACAAAGGTCATGCCAAGGGCCCCATTCCTGCTTGTCTGCCTAACTGCCCTGGAGCCTCCTCACCAGGCCCCAACCCAGCCAGGACATGCACACAGGCATGGGCGCAGCCCAGGCCACATGTGGGGAACGACGCATCCTACCTTTTGAAGTTCACAACACCCTTTGGGATTCCAGTGGGGGTATTGAAGGCTGGCAGGAGTTTTTCTCCAAGCTTGATGGCCTTTATTCGGAACACCTGTAAGGAAGGGTCAAAGGGTTTTGTGAATCCAGGCTGGGTAGGGTGCAGTGGCTTCAAGAGGTCACTGCAGGCAGGCTAAGCCTGCAGACACTGTGGGGCCCAGAGTGGAGGTAGCACTGCCTCGGGCTCTGCAGCCAGAGACCTGAGCAGGAGCCTGGGTCCTTGGTCACTGGCCATGTGGCCTTAGGTGAGGTACTTCTCTCTGAGCCTCCATTTCTTTGTCCATAAAATGAGGATAATACTGCAGAGGGTGTTGGGAAGATGAAAATTAGATAATTGTTGCAAGGCATTTACCACAGTGTCAGGACCATGACGAAGGCTCAGCCTATAATTGTGATTAGATGACAACTGGGAAGATGAAAGAAAACGCAGTCAGAGTTGGGGTGGAGGGAGGTCACCTCCATGTCCAGGTAAGATCTGGCTGAGACAGGAGGGTCACCCGCGGTCAGTGCCGCCACCGTGGGACCAGGATGTTACGGGCTGACGGCATGGGTGGCGAGCAGTAGCATTTGGACAGAATGTATAGAGCACTGGACTGGCAGCCAAGACCCCACTCTCCCCTTGCAGATTCCAGAACCCACTACCTCTTTCTGGGCTAGTTTCCTGTGTGTAAACAGCCTTTCTCCCTTTGACATTATGATTCTGCCCACGGATCCCACTTTGCAGCTGGGGAATGAAGGAGAGGGGGCTTATCCTAAACCACCACATGATAGCAGGGGAGCCATTGGGAGGTCCCAGGCCTCAGGGCCCCTCAAGCTGCTCTCCTGAGATGCCTGATTAATCCAAAATACCTGTGACCTTCTGACTCAGCAGCTTCCCTCCTAAGAATTTATTCTAAAGAAATAAAGAATCAAAGATGTTGTAAAGATGTATTCCAGCATTGTTTAGAACAGTGGGGGAAAAGATGACAATACTGTAAACATGAAACAGGGAAGTGGTTAAATTACGGCTTATCCATGCAGTGGAATGCCATGCCGCCACTAGAATGTTGTAGAAGGATATTTAATAGTGAATAAAGGGCTTATAGTCCATTTAGAGAAAAACATTTCAAAATGTTTGCATGATGAAAGGAAGGAAATACACCAAAATATTAATAATGGTCTTCTCAGAGGGGTAAGTGTATGGATGATTTTTATTATTATTTTCTTCTTTTGGCTTATCTTTATTTTCTGGGCGATTTTTATAATAAAAACAAGCCTACGATAAATGTTATTTTTAAAAGGTGGACGCGCAAGCCCTTAAGTACCTGCTCCTGGTAGGGATCATGCATGTCTTCACTTCTGGAGCTTGAGGGTGACCCAGTTTGCTAACCCCTGTGGTCGCTGCAAAGCAAAGCCTTCTTGAGACCCTCTCCCCCCACAACAATTAATAGCTGCTCAGACTGGTCAGTTAGCTCAGTTGGTTAGAGTGTGGTGCTGATAACACTGAGGTCTAGGGTTCAATCCCTGTACTGGCCAGCCACCAAAATTAAATTAAATTAAAAACTGCTGAGGCAGCTGCTTAGGGAAGGCAGTGGGGAGGGACTTCAGAACACTTTACACTGGAATGTGGATTTGAGGCCTCCGAGTGGGGTGGTCCTCTTAGGGAGGAAGGGAGGGAGGAGCTGTGCTGGGGCTGCAGCGGTAGGCCGCAGACGATGGGAAGGTCCAGTGCCAGGCAGTGGGGCCTGAAAGTGGATGCAGGGACCAGCCACATCAGAATCCCTTGGCGAGCTGGTCTAAAATCAGTTTCCGAAGCTTCGCGTAACCCTAGACCACAGGATCTGCTCTCTGGGGGATGCGAGTCTCAGCCATGTTTGGAAGCCACCGGTTTAGCAACAATGAAGGGCTCTCAAGGCCCTTGGTCTCACTTGAGGCTCCTGAAATCTTCATTTGACCCTGGGGAGGCTGACCATAGAGGCACAAAGTAGGCTGTGCATGGAGAACCCACAAACGCACGAACCTGAACCCCGAGGCTGAGGCTCCAGGCAGCTGTCCACTGCCCTCAGCCCTGAGGATGCTGAGCTAACTCTTCTTAACTGGTCCTCTCTGCCAGCAAACCATGCCCCCCCTTTGGAAGGCCCCAGAGAAGGCTCTGCTGTCGGCTGGCTCTGCAGGTGTCAACTGTCCCAGGGAGGGTACTGGGTGAGTGTGTGGACAGCAGTTCCACTGACGACAGAAGGACACTGCTCCTCCTGCCCACCCTGGAAGTGAGTAGGTGTGCCAGGTGACTTATCTATGTGACCTTCAATCCTTGCAACAGCCTTGTGGGGAAGGTGCTGACTCACTTTGCGGATGAGAAAACAGTCTCAGAGAAGTGACTTGCCCAAGGTTGTGGAGCTATAAAGAAAGTAGCTCTTTTCCAGGACAGCAAACTGCCTCTCCAACACAGGGATATCGTCTCAGTTCCAGAACAGGGGTAATAGAAACAGGCAGGAATTATTTTCTGCGGGGTGGAAAGGGAGCTGGGCTGGGGGTCAGAGCCCAGGCTCAGATTCTCCCACCAGGCAGCCGTGTGACCTTGGTTGAGCCATGTACTGTCTCTGAGCATCTGTTTCCTCATCTGCTCTACGGAATGGTGGCATGTGCCTTGGCTGGTTTTTCTGGAAATCAAATGAGAGGATGTATATTAGTGAGTATGCTTTATAAACTGTGAAGTGCTGTTCCAACATCACCTGGTACAGCTGTGGCTGTGCTTGTTATTTTTGTGGGAGTCGGGTCTGGGCAGGGATGGCCTACCCAGCAGGGGATTCTCCTCCCGCAGCTTTCATCTGATGCAAAGAAAGGCCTCCCCCAGGAAGAGGTGGAGGGGCTCTTCCAAAAATCATTTCACAGACACTTGTGGGAAATTTGAAGCATGGAAAGTCCCACTCAACAGGCACCGACTGTGTGTGAGCTCGATGACTGGGAGAGGAGGGAGGCCTCAGTCCAGTAGGGCTGACCCCTGGTGACAAGCAGTGACTACCCAGGCACACAACAGAAAGGCCACAGGGTCAGGAGTCAGTCCCAACACAGCCCTCCGAGACTGTGTGACCCTGAGCAAGTTACTTCTTCTAAGTCTCAGTTTCCTCATCTGCAAATTTGTGCTCACACCACCTGATGGGGCCGTCTGGGGCTCCAGTAGCCCGTGCAAGTCAGGCACATGGCTCAGTGCCTGGTGTGGGGAGGTGTGGGAGCTGGAGGGTGAACTGCATTGATGGACATAGGAGCCTGCCAGCCCAGCAGCTCTGGCTACTTGGCCTCTCCCTGGGCCTTTTGAGCTGTTTCTCAAGTCCCAGAGACTCCTGTCCACAACCAAATGTCTGGTCTGCACCTGGGAAAGTCAAGCTGATGGTCCCTTCTAGGGAGTTGAGTTCTCAAAGCAAGTTCTCAGGACCAGAGATGCCCTCAGAGAAGGGAGGGCAGGGGAAGTAATATGTGCGAGGAGCCTCCAGCTCCTTCCTGAATTGCTGCCCCCAAACCCACCCATCGAGCCCCTCCCTACATCCCTCTTCCCCCAGCTCCCCGCATCCCATCGCCACCAACCACCACCAGGATGGGAAGCCAGGCCAAGGCCATGAAGAACACAAATGCCTTTTTTCTGCTCCTCCTGTCATTTTCCTGTCCTGGGGCTTTCTAATGAAATTCAGGCTTTGGGCGACTCAAAACCGAGGTCTCCCATCTACAATTATTTGGGGACAAAGTGGTACAAGCAGTAATCTCTGCTGAGGAGATTACGTTTGACAGAGAGGCTCAAAGCGACCAAGAGGGAAAGCACACGTCTGCTGCCTGTAAGCCACGACCTCAGCCCTGCCGCCTTGACAGCGGAAGGGAGGCGGGAGCGACTTTCCTTCCAGCACGGTGGAGGGGAAGAGGGATTTTCCGCGGCTTCCTGCCTCACCTCAGGGCTCCTCAGTGGCGGAGGGCAGGCATCATTATTGTCTCTGGATGGACACAGCAGGGGGTGTGCAGGAAAGGAAAGGGCTGGGGTGAGGTGTCCAGCCCCAGAGTAGCGGCCACCACATACTGGAGCTGTGCTTTTATGGGAGCTCACCAGGACAGGATGAAGGAGCCTCCCATTTCTCTAGAGCTCTGTGGTTTTCAAAATTCTCTCACATAGAGGGTGGGCTTTGAAGCTGTCAGCCCTGGGATCAAACACTTTCCCTCCTACCCCATTTCACAGGAGCTCTTTGACCTAAGGGGTATCAGGACCATCCCATGTTGGGGAAGAAAGTGAGGCCCAGGGATGGGAGAAAGGACTTGCCCGAGGCCACCAGCAGGTGAGTGTGGAGTGGGAATGAGGCCCAGGTTTTCTGACTGTGCACAGGCCTCCTCCTGGAAGCCACTGCAGCTCACCTGGGAACAAGGCCTCCCACTTACAACATACGCCCAGCAGAGGCTGCCCCATTTCCCCTGCTGACCTCTTGAGACCTGGAGCGGGTGTCTGGCTGGTGGTTGGCCCAAGAGGGGAGGGCAAGAGGTGGCTGTGGAGTAGGATGAGGCTGGGGGCCCCAGGGGTAGAAATGCTGAAAGGTCCTGGCTTTCTCAACCCTAAAAACCAGCGCCTGTGAAAACCAGCCAGCGATACGCTGGGTGCCTGCAGGCTATGAGTGTACTGTGAGCAGGCACAGCTGTCGCCCTCACAGAACGTGACACCCACTGCGGGAACCGGTTGGGCTCACCTAGGCAGCAGAACTGAGGCATCTCAGAGAAAAGGAGGGACGGTCTTCATGTGCCACCTGGAAAATGGATCTCAAGAAGGGTAACAGTGACCTCAGGCAAATCCCCTGCCCCTTGAATTCCTGTTTTCCCATTGGTGGTGATGGGGTAGGACTGGATGGTCTCCAAAGCCCTTTCCAGCCAGCACAGTGCAGGGGTCTCAGAGGGCCGGCTCACCTCTTCTCCCGTCAGGTAGAAGGCTGAGAGGAGACCTCCAATGAAGCGGATATTCACCTCAAACAAGGATGCTTCTCCACTCTGAGGACAGAAAGAAGGAGGGGGGATAGTGGGGACGCCTGTGAGATGTCTGCATGCATCTTGAGACAGGTCACACGGGCCACTGTCTCCACCCTCCCCCGACCTGTGCCCGGCTGCAGGGCATCCCCAGCGGGCCAGGCAGCGCTCGCTCGGTGGTGGTGTTCACAGCACAAGTTGAGAGGGATCCACACCTGCCTGGCGGGCGCTACTGCACATTTACAGCTTTCCAAATAAACCCTGGGCTTGGCTTCCTTCCCCAGCCCTTGCCCGAGGCCATTGGAGCACAGTTATGCCTGGCTGCCCTCCAAGAGCTCAAGAGCCTGCATGGGGAGCTGCTGGCTGAAGCTTAGTCTGAGGGGAGGCAAATCCTCCTCCCCTTTCCAGAGCCCCACGGCTTAGCAGGAGGACAGTGAGCCCCTTCTCTGGGGTGACAGAGCAAGCAGAAGGTTCTGGGAGAAGGCTGTGGGGCGGGCAGGGCCAGGGCTGACGGGAGGTACCAGGCAAGTGCTTGTGTGACCAGCAGTGTCTCTGGCCCCCAGCTCTGGAGCCTGCAGGACCCACCCACACTTGCCTTGATTTTACCATTTTCTATCTAAAGTTGGGACTGCAAACCAGGGGTGTTGAGGCATCACGCCAAGGACCAGATCTGGGTTGAAATCCCACCTGAGCCACTTCCTTGGTTCTGGCACTTCAGGCAAGATATTTAGCCTTTTCCTGCCCGAGTCTCTTCACCTGCAGGATGGGGCTGATGACACCCACCATGCAAGGGGGGCCTGAGACATGGTGGCACAGGGGAGATGCATGCCAGAGCCAGTGTGACCTTCACAGGGGTCCTGCTTGCCCCAGAGGCTCCCCTTGGCCTGTGTTTGGCATCATGGTTTTTTTTTTTTTTTCCTTTTTGTCTTTTTTCATGACCGGTAACGGGATCACAACCCTCGGTGTCGCGCCTGTACCGCGACAGGCAACGGGATCGCAACCCTCGGTGTCACGCCCGCACCGCGCTCAGCCAGTGAGCAGACCGGTCTCTATGTGGGATCCGAACCCTCGGCGGGAGCGCCACCGCACTCCCAAGCGCTGCACTAAACCGAGTGCGCCACCGGGCCGGCCCGGCATCATGGTTTTTATGACTGATAACAACAATGTTCATCTGTTGATCTGGGGAAACTTTTCCATCGACCAAGCACTGGCAAAGCCACTCTCCCTTTTAGCCTCACGGTGGTCAGTGAGGTCAGTGTGGCAGGTGTTGTCATGTCCATTTTTCAAATGAGAAAGCCAAGGTTCAAAAAGGTGGAGTGTCCCCACCTTGCTGTCTTCTGGGGACACTCCCTAAGCTGCACCAGCCCGCTTCAGCATCCCCGGGCACTGCGGGCAGCTGCCTGATGCCCATTGTCTATCTGGAGGCGCCACTGTCTGCCCAGGGGACAAGTGGGCCCAGAAGAGACTCCTTCCTTCTCCTGCCTCCAGTTCAATCAAGGAGGTAAAGGGAGGATTCTCAACTGCCTTGCCTCGCACATAACACACCTCAAAATAATCACAGTAGTTATGACGATGATGACACCACTTTACATCTACATCAGACTTTACAGTGTCATAAAATGCCTTTTACAACCGTCCACTGTATTTAGTCCACACACAGACCTATAAATTAGGCATTGTAGTTATTGCTATTGCTGTTGTTGTCATTCCCATCTTACAGTTGAGGAAACTGAGGCTTTTCCATGGGTTGTATACCAGCCAGGACCAGAGGGGCCTCTGCCGGCCAGGGAGGCCCTCCTGCAGTGCTGCCTGCCGGGCTCCCCAGTTCCCCTCTCTGCCCAGCTCTGCGCTGGCAAACTGGGCTCTCAAAGAGGCAGAGACCTCACTTCTGCCAGGGGTGCAGGCACGTCCCCGTCCCACTTACATCAGGGTCTGGCACATGGAACCCTGCAGCATGTCTGGACGTGACCCCTCCTCCCCTCCCTCCGTCTCTGTTTCTCACTCCCCAATCCAGGTAAACAGCCTCTCTTGTGCTGAGCTGAGACATCCTGGACTGATCTACTGCTTCAGTCTGGGCTGAGAGATCAATGGGATGGGGTCTTGTGGTCAAGGCTTTTGTGCCATCCAGACACATCACTGTCCCCTCCCCAAGCCCCTCGTCCCTGACAGGGATGCCTGCAAGGCTGGAAATGAAGAGGGTCCAGACCTGGTCATGGGCCCCTACCTGGACTCTCCCAGCCCCCATCTCAGGATGGCAGTGCACGGGGGCTCAGGGCCAGAGCAGCCCTGAGCAGGTGAGCCACGTCCCCCTTCACAAAGCCATCTCCCCCGTGCTGCTGCTGCTGCTTTGTGTGGTCGATTCAGCCCTGGAAGGACTGTCCTGGGTAGCAACGTGCCCAAAATGAGCGATGACTGATCTCATAGGGAGGGAAGTGACAGTCGTGGCTGTCTTCCTCCCAGGGGAGAATGCCAGCCTGGAGGTGATGCTCCACCTCAAGGTTGGTCTTAAGGGAGGGGACTTGCCATGAAGTACACTATAGCTCTGATTCTGGGACTGCTCTCCTGTGCAGCCTTGGGTGAGACCCTTGACATCTCTGGGTCTCAGAGATCTCAGGGTGGAGCTGGCTGCTGACCTCTTCGGCCCCTTCTGCCCTAACACCCCGAGGTCTCTGACTCACCACATTCAGGTGGAAGCTCTCCTCGACCCAGGCCTTGGCCTCCTGGAACTCTTCCTTCAGCTCCATGAGGTAGAGGGTGTCAAGGGAATCAATGATCGTGGCCCCGTTGAGGCCTCCTGCAGGTACAGAGAATCGGAGGTGTGACTGGGGTCATTCTTATCCTTTCCATCCCCAACTAAACAAGCCGCCATGACCCAGGGCCCCCTAAATGCCTGGGCAGGCTCCGAGGCAAAGGGTGGGCACGATCCTGAGGGACTCCAGTGCCACCAGCGAAGGCATGGCTGGGATCTAGCGTCCTCCCCATGCGCTGATTCTTCCTTAGGGTGGCAAAGAGCAGGGGTGCCAGGGGAGACAGAGTTCCCAGGCTGAGCCCCCTCCCAAACCTAGGTTCACTCTTCTATTGGTCAGCAAGTCAACCTCTCAGGGCCTGTCGGGCATCTACCACTGTTCTCTGACTTGTCATAAAAAATCTTAACAGATGTGCGAGTCCTGTGACTTTAATTCCACTCTTTATTTTATTCTAAGAGAAAAAATGAAGGTGTTCACAAATACCTATCCAGGAAGATACTTATTGCAGTA
>NW_007726872.1:416237-417290 GCF_000696425.1 Galeopterus variegatus | reverse complement strand
ATCTACCACTGTTCTCTGACTTGTCATAAAAAATCTTAACAGATGTGCGAGTCCTGTGACTTCAATTCCACTCTTTATTTTATTCTAAGAGAAAAAATGAAGGTGTTCACAAATACCTATCCAGGAAGATACTTATTGCAGTTCTGTGTATAATGGAGAAAAGTTGGGAAAAATGCTCCACATCCAACAATAGAGGATTAGTCATATAAATTGTGGCTCAAACATAAAATAGGATACTATGTAGCCATCCACAGAGGTGAGGTAGAGCTGTGTTTATTTAGAGTCATCAAAGGCAGCAGCAATTTCCCTTTAGGAACCACAGTGTGGCCCTAAGAGGATCAATGATTCCTTCAGCGTCCCCTGTGCAGAGGTGGAAAGCACTGAGAGCCACAGGCCGTGCCTTCTCCCAGCGGAGACTCTAGAGCACGCTAACAGGCACTGAGCCCCACTTGAGTCTGGGGCGCGGGCTTTGTGGGCACCTCCTGCATTGAGTTTGCGCTTAATCTCCTTAATCAGTGTTTCCCTAGCTGCTCACTTGTGTTGACTCTGCAGGCAGAGAATCTTCCTGAAACTCAAACACTTAACCACCTCTCTAGGTCAGGCAAGGTCTGATAAAGGGCACGGCCTGGAAAAAAACTGGGGAGAGGAAGAGAGAGGTAGAGACAAGTTGGGAGAAAGATAAGGCTGGAGGTTAAAGAATCCCTTACCAGAAGGGAGGGTTGGCAGTGGAGGGAGGGAAAGGCTGGGGAACCGAGTGGCCTCCCAACCTGATACAGTGTCCTGGGATGGCTTTGGTATTTGGGTTGAAGTGAATTTCCAGAATGTCAGCCTCTCCCACGCTTGAGGATTGGTGAATCCTGAAGCCAAATGTAGTTGATCCTTCCCTGGTTTATCCCAGCTGCACCCCCTGTAGGTGTCAGGGCTGCGCAAGGTTCCTGGGACTGTCTTTATCCTCTCAAGGTGCTTGGGTGAGGAGATACTGATGAGCCACAGATGCGCCGAGCGCCACAGAGACATGCCTAGGACACAGGGTGCTGGCCTGGTGTCCACACT
>NW_007726872.1:411691-415739 GCF_000696425.1 Galeopterus variegatus | reverse complement strand
GCTTGAGGATTGGTGAATCCTGAAGCCAAATGTAGTTGATCCTTCCCTGGTTTATCCCAGCGGCACCCCCTGTAGGTGTCAGGGCTGCGCAAGGTTCCTGGGACTGTCTTTATCCTCTCGAGGTGCTTGGGTGAGGAGATACTGATGCGCCGAGCGCCACAGAGACATGCCTAGGACACAGGGTGCTGGCCTGGTGTCCACACTCCTGTTGTGTCTCAAGGCCTCAAACCTGATGTTTTAAGGCCCTGGTGGGATTTTGGGGATCCTGCTGCCCTATCCCTTCATTTCACAGGTGAGGACCCCAGAGAGGGAATGGGACACACCTGAGTTTAAGACCAAGGGAAGACCGGCCCAGCCCTGGGACAGGTGTAATGTGTTTTCCATGGTACCACATGGACTCTCACCTCCCTGTGAAAACAGTTTTGGATCTGATTGCTATGGCTTGAAGAGAGGCCCGAGCTGCGCATTCTTCAAGGGCAGGGGAGAGGCGGCCCACAGTATCTGATTTCTGAATCCTACCCTGGGCTGCCTGGTGTTTTCACCCTACGGGCCCTCTGTCCTCTGGGCCAGGCTGGGAGGGCAGCCAAGGGCTCCTTGTGACCACCTCTGTCCCGTGACATCTCTGGAGATGCTTGATGCTGCCAGATGAGAAAGCAGCCACTAAGTGATTTGTTGGCAAGGTCCTGCCCCTGCTCCGGGCTCCTACCCCACCCCCTCCTAGCACACCGTTGAGCTGAGCTTCAACAAGGCACTTACTGGAGAGAGAGCCTTTCATTCAGGTCAGAGGTTACCCAGTGCCAGGCTGGGCAGGAGACAAGGCCCTATACCCAACTTAATCCTATTTGCTCCTGTGGCTACCCTGGGGCAGCTCCCCAGGGGAAAAGTCTCACGCCCAGTTCAGTAAACAGGCCCGTGATTTATATGCAAAGAGCAGCTTTCCTGTGGCTGCGGCTGGGGCAGGTTCCAGGTTGGTCCCCTCTCCCAGTTCCAGCTCTGAACCCTTGCTGTTCACAAAATATACCCCCCCCACCCCCACCCCCCCGCATCTTACTACCAGGGCAGGAGGCGTGAGGTATGTTGGAAAGAACACAGGCTCAGGAATCAGCCCTGGGTTCAAACCCAGCATGGGCCAGCAACGCATCTGCTCTAAACCTCAAAGTTCTCATCTGTAAAATGAGGTTAAGCCCACTGGACTGGGGCACTTGGGAGCTACTGCAGGTTCCCAAGCCAGGACAAATACATCATATACATACCTGGCATAAATACATCTGATAAATACATCTGAACGTGCTCAGCACAGGCTAAGTGCCTGATAAATCAGTTCGCTATTCTCATTTCTGGTGTGCCTTAGCTCACCTTGAAAGAGTGGCCTGTCCAGGGAATGAGGAAGGGTGATGAAGAGCGGGAGACCCTCTTGGGCCTTCCCTTTGGGAGGGCAGGGGATGCTCCCACCCTACTGTTCTGACCTTTGGCTACTAAATAAAGCCTTTTCAAGGCAACCTCACATAGAGCTTAAGAGGCTGGCTCCGTTACATAATAGCTGTGTGCTAGGGCAAGTTATTTTAGCTCCCTGAGCCCCATTTCCCTCATCTGTAAAATGGGGATGACAGTAGGACCAACCTCATAAGGCTGCTGGGAGGGTTAAATGGGGCAGTGGATGGAAAGGATTTGGTATGATGTTGGGTACATGTGACCTTAACACAATAAACAGAAATGTGGCCCTCCTTGGTCCTGACTGGTCCTGGGCAGCCCGCTCCACAAAGTCTTTGGGGGATCCCACTTGTGTCTGCTGTTGAGGCCATCACTACCCCCAACCTGGGTGTGCACCTGCCTCCAAAAGAGTCTTCCTACCTCAAGGACTCCTTCCCTTCACCTCCTGTACACTGTTGTGTAACCCGTCTTCCTAAAACCAGATCCAATTGTGTCTCTCTCCCCAGCTCAGGAACCTGCAATAGCTCCCTAGTACCCATACAAAAAGGCACGCATGCTTCTGCCTCCACAACTTTGCACGTGTGATCTCCTCTGCCAAGAAAGCTTTTCTGTGCATCTTGGCATGTTCAAAGCCTATACATTCTTTAAGGTCCACCTCTCAGTGACAGCCTCTCTGATTCTTTTTTTTTTTTCTTTCCTTTTTTCGTGTCCGGCAACGGACCGCAACCCTCAGTGTCGCGCCCGTACCGGACCAGGACTGGCAACGGGATCGCAACCCTCGGTGCTGCGCCCGCCCCTCGCTTAGCCAGTGAGTGGGAACCGGTCTGTATGTGGGATCCGAACCCTCGGCGGGAGTGCCGCCGCGCTCCCAAGCGGCGCACTGTAGCAGTGCGCCACTGGGCTGGCCCCAGCCTCTCTGATTCTACTAGCTAACTTTCTCCTGCTCTGAGAATGCCAAAAGCACATTCTTGGGCCTCTGGCTTGGGCACCCACTACTCCCTCCCTGCACTGTGGCACTCTGTCTTACCCTCTAACTAGACTGTGAGCTCCTTGAGGTCAAGGGTTCCCACTGCCTCTCTTGTACCGTCTTCCCAAGCAGTCTTATCTCCAAGCAGCCCCAGAGGTCAGAGACCTCGAACCCAAAAGGGCCACATGCCTTTCCTTGAGCCTCCACATACACCCCTACTTTTCTGACTTTTCTACAAACTCTGCTAGGAATTGCCTTCCCCATTCCACCTCCTCCTGTAGAAATTTACAGCCCACCTCAATGGCTTGTTGCCCATGGAGCCTTCTGATTTCCACCCCATGGTCTGCATGAAACCTCAGCCTCCTCTGATGTCCAACTGAGATGCTTCCCCCTTTGAAAAGTCTCTCCCAGCCCCCGTGTCCACACTGCAGGCCCCTCCTTTGTGTACCTCCACCTTCAATACAAATGTTCCCCCATTCTTATCACTTTCCTTGTCCCTGTCCCTCCATAACAGCAGGGACTCTAGTGTGCATCAGTCTTCCCAGTGCTCAAGAAACAGCTGCCTGCGGAAGTGGGAAGGTGGAGGCAGAAACCCAGGCTGGGCCGTGGTGGCTGTGCGCACTACTCTGCTTGGCCTCATGGCTGGCTCTGAACTGCATCTCAGCCATCAGGGTGCCTTCTTCCCCCTGCTTCTCCTCCTAACTCTGGGGTGGCTTCTTCTCTGTCTCCTTTGAGGTCCCTCCCAATCTGCTGACCTCTAAAGACTGGGGTGCCCTAGGCCTCTGTCTTTGAGCCTCTTTTCTGTCCTCCCTCGTTCCCTTAGTGATTTCATCTGGTTTCGAACCTTAAAAACCCACCTACATGCTGATGATTTCCAGATTTAAATTTCCAGCCTGGACCTTGTCCCCAAACCCCAGCCTCACATATCCAGCTCCCTACTCACATTTCCACCTGTAACTCACTTATCTGTAAGCAAATTCTGTTCCTCTCTCCACAACTGTTCCTCCCACAGTTCTCCCCATCTTGGTTAATGCCAACTCCCTTCTCCCAAGATGTATGGCCCCAAACCCTTGACTCTGCGCTCTCTCACCCGCCATCCAGTCCTGTGGCAAATCCTGGTGGCTCTGTCTTTGCAAGGTCTCCAGGCCCGGCCCACTCCTCACCTCCTCCATGCTACCATCTTGGCCCAGCCACCTGCTCTCTCTTGGCTTCATTCCAAGAGCTTCCTAACTGTCCCCTCAGCTTCTACCCTTGCCCTCCCCCCATCCCAACCCATCTAAACTCAACATGGCAGCTGGGGGACTTTTTAAAGATGCAAGTCATATTGTGCCACTCCTTTGCTCAAAGCCTTCCCGTGGCTCCCATCTGACTCAGAGTTAAAAAGCCGATGTCCTTAAAATCACTAACAAGGGGCCGGCCCGGTGGCGCACTGCTACAGTGCACCGCTTGGGAGCGCGGTGGCGCTCCCGCCGAGGGTTCGGATCCCACATACAGACCGGTTCCCGCTCACTGGCTGAGCGAGGCGCGGGAGCAACACCGAGGGTTGTGATCCCGTTGCTGGTCCCAGTCCGGTACGGGCGCGACACTGAGGGTTGCGATCCGTTGCTGGTCACGAAAAAAAGAGACAAAAAGGAAAAAAAAAAATTAGTG
>NW_007726872.1:406360-411105 GCF_000696425.1 Galeopterus variegatus | reverse complement strand
AAAAAAAAAAAAAAATCACTGACAAGACTCCATGTTCCTTGAGCCCTCCAAGCCTGCCCCCTCCTCAGGCCCTGGCTAGGTGGATCATTCTGCTGAAACAGCAGCCCCTAATTGCTATTCCCTTATCCTTTAAAATTCTCCCCATAGCCTTTATCACCAGGGGCATGGATCTGCTCACCTGTTCACTATCTGTCTTCTGGTGGAGTGTTAGTTCCTGGAGAGGACAAATGTGCTCACTGTGTCCTGTACAGCCTAGAACAATGTCCAGCCCATCACAGGTGCCCATTAGTACTTGAGAATAAAAGGTCCCCTCCCCCTGGGTGGGGAGGGCTTCAAGTGGGGCTGTGGCTCGTTCACAACTCTCAGTGCCTGGCTATAGTCTGACACCCAGAAGTGTGAAGGGTAAATGTCAGGTTGAACAAACCAAGCCCACTGAATGGGCATCTGCGGTGACCATGCTCAGGGCAAGGTTAACTTCTACTACAGGAGCTAATGCCAATAGAAAAAGAAGACCCTCTCCCCAGGCTGTGGCCAGATTGGTCAGGGTGACTAAATGCGCTCAAAACATTGCCCTGCACAAAGGCTTTTGTGAAGAGTGTGTCAGACTCTACAAAGGAACAAACCCTCAGCTCCTGTAATCTGCCCCAGAGGCTGCCTAGTCAGGACCCCCCGCCCTCCTGGTTCGCGGCTTGTACCACTCTACTGACTCTGCTGTATTCATGATGATGAGGTTTTTATGTGTTATTATATTAGCAAAGAGAAATGGGTCAGGCTGGCAACACAAGCTCTGAGAAGAACATTTAGAAGGAAAAAAATCACCCAAGGCATAGCCTATTACCACAATATCCCCAGAGTCACACACTAACGGTTGCATTTAATTTAACGATATAATCCACAGAGACTTTTCTTAATCTGTAAGGGAACAACACAGATGTTCTCCTCGGCTTCCCAAGAAACCCATGTGGCTGTGTCGCAGACCAGTATTTTCCAAAGATGCCTGTCATGGTACATCCCACGCCACGAGAAGGAAGCTCTTCTTGTGACATGGACGCCCCTGCCGTGGCTCCTCCCCTTGAACCTGGGCAGACCATTGTGATGACCTGGGCCAGTAGAATAAAGCAGAGGAATGATGTGCTATTTTCTAGGCCAACACCTTTAAGAAACTGGCAGCTTTCACTTCCTGACTCTCGGAATGCTGGTTCTCCAAACAGCCACCATACCATGAGGAAGCCCAAGACAGCCCCCAAGGGCAAAACATACAGAGAAGGCATGTGTCAGTTTTCTGACAGTCCCATCTGAGGTTCCAGCCAATAGCCAGCATCAATTCCAGACATGTGAACGAAAAAGCTTCCACATGATTCCAGTCCCCAGCTGTCAAGCCAGCCTCAGCCTCCACACCTTCCCAGCTGAGGGCCCGTATGTCATGGTATAGACACAAGCTGTCCCTGAATTCCTGACCCACTAAATCTGTGAGCATAATAAAATAATTGTTTTAAGCCACTAAGGTTTGGAGCACAGTAATTAGTTATGCAGCAATAGCAACTGGAATGTTCTGCCACATGGGTTTCTAGAAAGACTAATTAAAGTGACATCTCCACTACCCCAAAGTATATTACTTAAAATCATGTAATCTTGTATGGCGAGGTCTTCTGGCTGCATAAAACCCTTTTAGGGATTGGGACTTCTCCATTTCTTTCTGGTCTGGTTTTTTGTGTTTTTTAAAATTTTTTCTTCCACAAGGCTGTTTTCCTTGAGTTTTCCCATGACGGCTATTTCCTGGGTCACATACAATTGTGCTCAGAGGCTAAGCATTTCCAGGCAAAGGTTTCTTGGAGCCTCTAGAAGGAAAGATATGTTTTAGGAACTATTCCTGGAACCCAACAGAATAGAATGCTTTCACTAGAGACTGATTAATAGCAGATGATCAGATCTAACCTGTCACTGTCCTGTTTAAAAACCCTCAATTCCCTGTGTTCTCCAAGTTCAAACTTGTGGGCACAGCATGCAGAGCCCGTGGTCCAGGCCCTGGCAGCCTCTCCAGCTTCATCTTTCTCCTGCTCTTTGCATGTGAGGCTCTGCACCACATCAAATCCCTCGCATCTCCCACAGTCCCAGGGGAGTGTGCTGACGCGGTTCCCTGTGTCTGGGACATCTTCCTTTTCAGAGTTGGCTTGGTAAATACCTGTTCATCTTCGGCCTCAGCTTACACATTACACCTTCTCTCAAGACACTTCTGAGCCACCATGCAAACCTAACCACTCCTCCCCTGTGTCCCTGACCTACTCTACTGTGTGTAATGTTGTCACAGCGCTGCTTGCACTATATCATGATATTTTGCTTGCTTACACACCTGTGAGTCCCAGGGGGAAGTGACTGGGTCTAACTATTCCCAGTGGCCTCAGCATCCATCCCCAAGGCAGACACAAAGAAGGTGGGAACAAGTGGCTGTCGAATGAATGAACGGCTAGTGGAAACACTGATGGCACCTTCTTGGGAATCTCTAAACACTCTACAAGGCCTCTTGGCCTCTGAGAAGAGACCCCCACACAGCAGTGGCCAGCTATCAAGGAATCCCTGACGGAGGCACAGCATGGGCAGCTGCAGGCATCAGGGCCTAGAGAAACTAACAGATTCCTCCACCCTTCCTAAGTGGATGCCATGCTCTGTAGCCATAGCTGCCTGGTGTCTGCCACGGCCGACTGTTGGATGAGGTTTACTGCCACAAATGGCCATGCACAGGTCATTGCAGCAGTCTGCTGCACATGGCTCCTTATCAGAAAACAGTGTATTTGTAAAGTGCTAATGTTTTATTTGTTTGTTTTTCGATCGGACACCAGTGTTTAAAAACTCTCTCGGGCAGTGTTATAGAGCAAGCTCTGAACGGCTTTCATCTCAAAACATCTCTGAGAGAAGAAAAAGGCAGGTGGAGAAATGGGAGCCCAGGATGCTGCAGTCATGTCTCCAAGGTCACAGAGCAGCTCAGGGCAGAGCTGTAACCAGAATCCACCTTCCAGACTATGTGACCTTGTAGGCCTCCTGCAAGGCAGCTTCGGTAGGCGAAAGAGCATGGGCTTTGAAGCCAAACAGACCCTGGTTCTAATCCCTGCCTTGTCCCTTTCTAGCTGTGTGATCTTGGGCAAATGACTTGACCTCTATGGGCCTCAGTAAAATAAGACAATGAGATCTCCCTTTTAGAGTGTCGTGTGGCGAGTTTAGATGGATGTGTACAAAGAACTCCCATGTACCACCCAGAACACACAGGCACTCAACACAAGAAAATACGATACACCCAGCACACAGTAGGTGCTCAACACATATGGCTGTTATCATAACAGTCAGTTCCAGCAGAGAAGGCCGCACTTGGGCTTGGCAAAGCTAGGAGCCCTGGCGGATACTTGGCCCAGCAGGGAAGGATGGTACTGCCTTCAAGCCAGGCAGGCAGGAAGCATGAGCCCTGAGGAAGACAGGACTGAGCTGGGCAGGACTGCGGCATTTTATCAACCCGGTACGACTACAGCACCTCTCTTGCCTCAACAGGGATAAGAACAAAAACCAGAGCCCTTGGCCGCTCATTTCAGCGGACATCAAGGTCCAGCTGCTGCTCCAGTCAGCTCCTGAGGGCAGAACCCGAGTCCCTTCTGGCCTCTGCCAGCCTGGGTAAACTAGATGGACCATTCAGTGGATCTTTGCTCCCTTCCTCCAGCTCCTTGGGAGGGGTAAACATCCCTGCCCCATCAATAATGGGCATTTCCACATTACTTGCTTAGGCTTCATAGTGGGTAGGGAATTAAACTCTGCACTTGACTTTAGGCTTGGCCATTAGACTTGCCAGTGGGATTAGAGGACATGACTTGAGCAGAGATTTGAAACATGCTTGCACGGCTGGGCTTGCTCTTATACTCCCACCCCCATGATGAGAAGAACAAGCCTCATGTAGCCACTGCTCCAGGAAGGATGAGAGGCACATGGAGCAGACTTGGACCTAGTTGAGCACAGCCTAGATAATCCGACTCCAGCCTATCTGTAGCCACAACAAACACTCACTGTTGCCTGCCACTTTTTGTGGAATGATTTGTTACACAGCATTATTATATAAATAGCTAACTGACACAATGGCCTTATAGCCCTCTCTTTTTTTTTCTTTTTGGCAGTATGGGGATCTAACCCTTGACCTTGGTGTTACAACACAGTGCTCTAAGGAACTGAGCTAACTGGCCAGCACTAAAGCCCTATTTCTTAATGGTCTTTTCAGGATCTTCATACTCTAGTTCGACTACTGACTGCACGTGGCCCACTCTTTCTAGCCTTCAGCCTTTTACTCAAGCTGTTCTCTCTGCTTGGAACACCCTCCTCTAATCCCAAATATCCCTACACATATCCCAGTTCAGTGTCTACTTTAAGTTCTAGATAAAATATGACTTCTGTGAGGACATTCCTGATTCCCCCACATAGACCAGATGTTTCCCCCACTGAATTCTTTTATCAAAGGCATCGTTTTTCGACTTCTATTACGGTGATGGAAACTCTCATCCTTCCTAGACCAGCCGCTTTTTGAGGCTTGTTGTTCTCATGGTGAAAGGCGGGAGTATAAGAGCAAGCCCAGCCGTGCAAGCATGTTTCAAATCTCTGCCCAAGTCATGCCCACTAATCCCATTGGCAAGTAGTTGTCCTTTTCCCAAGGCAGTGAGTGTCTTCAGGGCTGGATCCAAGCCTGGTTAATCTAAGCTGGCATAGGTGCTGCAGAT
>NW_007726872.1:403645-405219 GCF_000696425.1 Galeopterus variegatus | reverse complement strand
TGACCAACACTTGCTTTGTCCCAGGTACTGTGCTGTCTGTTTCACACACATCTTTTTTAACCTTGTGACAACTCTTTTTTACTGTCCCTCTTTTACAGACAAAGATTGAGGCTTAGGGCTGGCCAGTTAGCTCAGTTGGCTAGAGCACGGTGTTATAACGCCAAGGTCAAGGGTTCAGATCCCTATACCAGCCAGCCACCCCCCCCAAAAAAAGATTGAAGCTTACAGAAATTAAGTCTCTAACACAAGATTCATTCATTCACCCTAAACATATATTTTTAGGTGCTTGGGATGTGCCTGGCCCTGGAGCACAGTTGTGAAGAGAAGTGTCCTGGTTCCACCTTCACAGAGCTTGCAGTTTGGTGGGGGAGAAAGATACCAAGTAGCACAGTAGTCCCCCCTTATCTGCAGTTTTGCTTTCTGCGGTTTTAGCTACCCATGGTCAAATGAGGTCTGAAAATATTAAAGGGAAAATTCCAGAAATAACCAATTCGTAAGTTTTAAATTGTGTGCCATTCTAAGCAGCATGATGAAATCTCGCACTGTCCCTCTCTGTCCCACCTGGAATGTGAACCATCCCTTTGTACAGCGTATCCACACTGTAGATGCTCCCTGCCCATTAAGTCACTTAGTAGCCCTCTCGGTTACCAGATGGACTATTGTGGTATCGCGTGCTTGTGTTCAAGTAACCCTTATTTTACTTAATAATGGCCCCAAGACACAAAAGTAGTGATGCTGGCACTACAGATATGCCAAAGAGAAGCCACAAAGTGCTTCTTTTAAGTGAAAAGGTGAAATTTCTCAACAAGGAAAGAAAAAAATTGTACGCTGTGGTTTCTAAGATCTATGGTTAGAACAAATTTTCTACCTCTGAAATTATAAGAAGGAAAAAGAAATTCTTGCTGGTTTTGCTTTGTTAAGATGGAAAAGGCGTTACATTTGTGGTAGAAGACACAACCAGAAATATGTTCCAATTGATGGCAGGCCGGCTCAGTACTTTCCGAGGCTTCAGGCATCCACTGGGGTCTTGGAGCATGTCCTCAGCAGACAAGAAGGAACTACTGTACTCAACAGACGACATCTGGTTACCAAGTGTAATGCATGTGCGACAGGAAAAGAGTGGCTAAGAAGTGACACCGGCTTGACAGAGGAGGAGGAGCTGTGGCCAAGAAGGGCAGCATTCGACTGGAAGCCTGAAGGATGCACAGGAGGAAGGGGTCAGGGAGAGGGCATGGCAGGCAGAATGCACAGCACACAGACAAGCCGGAGGTGGGGACATCTTGACATGTTCATGGAGCAGAAAGGAGGTCATGTGCAGCGAGAAAGAGGGAAAGTGGCAGCCCGCAAGGGTTTGGAGGCTCAGGGAAGGGGGGTCTGTGGCTTATGGACCAGACCTGACTGGCTGCTGTGTGAAGAATGTCCGGGAGGTGGACCATGCGGAGCAATTTGGGGACACCCAAGCTATCCATCTTGGTTTGGTGAATGCCCACTACTCATTCATGGATGGGGCAGGGGGAGGCAGGAGCAATTGGGCCTGTGCTCTGAGACCCCTCGAACGCAGCTGGAGATGCTCC
>NW_007726872.1:397172-403469 GCF_000696425.1 Galeopterus variegatus | reverse complement strand
AGAGGGCATGGCAGGCAGAATGCACAGCACACAGACAAGCCGGAGGTGGGGACATCTTGACGTGTTCATGGAGCAGAAAGGAGGTCATGTGCAGCGAGAAAGAGGGAAAGTGGCAGGCCGCAAGGGTGTGGGGGCTCAGGGAAGGGGGGTCTGTGGCTTATGGACCAGACCTGACTGGCTGCTGTGTGAAGAATGTCCGGGAGGTGGACCATGCGGAGCAATTTGGGGACACCCGAGCTATCCATCTTGGTTTGGTGAATGCCCACTACTCATTCATGGATGGGGCAGAGGGAGGCAGGAGCAATTGGGCCTGTGCTCTGAGACCCCTCGAACGCAGCTGGAGATGCTCCCCAGCTGGGGAGCAGCTGTTTACCAGTCCAGGAACAAGGAGAATTTAATCAGACCACAGGGCGTCGTTAGCCAATTGCCTCCCCCCGCCCACTAGGGAGCCTCAGCTGCCTCTAACGGCACCAGGGGCTCCCGGCCCATGGGTGCAGGGTCACAATGCCACCTTGGGTATACATTGTGGCCACACAGAGCTATGCATTGACTATGGTGATCAGGGGCTGTGGACCAGAGCCAGGAGGCACAGATGCATGGCTCTGATAACAAGAAGAATGATGACTATTGGAATGAGGAAAACAAGGAAATCAAAGAGGCCCCACTCACCCTGAAAAAGATAAAGAGATGGCAGAGGCAGTGCTGGGAGAGCCTGGTACAGAGCCAGACCTGGGGAAGGTCCTTCCAGTCACCGGGATGACTGAGCTGTAGGGAACAGGTCAGCAGAAAGGGCCAGGCCCTGGAGCACAAAAGACCCAAGTTAGGATCCACCACTTACTAGCTGCCTCAGTTTCCTCATCTGTAAAATGTGAGCAATAGTACCTCCACCCTGCAAACTATCCTAAAGGCTAAAGGCCACACAAACGCAGGATGCAGCAGCTGCCCCACACGGCAGCAAACTGATGATGAGGGTGCAATTCCTGCCCCTGTTTTACAGATGAGGAAACTGAGGCCTATGGAATCATGTAGATTTCCCAAGGCTGATGGATGGGGGGCCAGGACTCAACTTGGGCCATCTGCCTCGATGGCTCTGAGCTTCACTGCTACACTGTTCTGCTCCTGTGCAACTTCAGGAACTGGGCCCAGTTCAGAGGGTCTGAGGGGGTCCCAGGGAGGTTCCCTTAGCCTCAAGATCCCCAAGCCATGTCCTCGGGGCCCTGTGTCAGAGCCTGACCCTACCTCACACCTGTGGACTGCAGCAAAGCCTCCCCTGTAGTGGGTACTGCCAGTGTGAGAGGATCTGGGCACCTCTCACTGAAGGGCCTGGAAACCTTCTGCAGGTGCCTCACCATAATGCAAAGATCCACCTGGCACTGCCACCTCCACAAAGCCTCCCAAGACCCCCCTTGGCAGGGTGACAATCCTCCCTGTGCCATTTTGGGTCCCATTGCTGATCGCCTGGCCCAGGTTGACTCACAGGAGGGTACATGTTGTTCTTTTTCTCCAACAGGTAGGAGCCCTGGAAGGCGGAGATCCTGCCATATTCATCTGTAGAGCCATCAGTGAGCCTACCTAGCATGAGGCCGGTTGCATGGTAGGTTCTAAGTAGACGTGTACTGAATTAACCAGAGAGAACTGAGGAGTCCAGAGCAAGCATGACCAGAGGCTGGACCAAGTGGCTCTTCCTCCACCAGGCCCATGACAGACCTCCCAGCATCCAGTGAAGAGGAGGAGACCAGTCCACTCTCCCCTGCAAACCAGGGACCTTCCTTGTCTTTGGTCCATGGGCCCCTTCCAGAATCTAACAGAAGCCACCCTACTCCCTCCCCTTTACTGGAAAGATATTTGCACACATTTCACATGGATAGTAACTCAGGCTTCCCATTGTCAGACTTGCCTGTATTGACCACTTAACTGAGAGGGGGTGGCAGGGGCCTGGGACAGATTTCCTACAAAGGACAGGGTAAGGTAGTAACTTTGGAATCAGGTAGATTTAAAATTAAATCTTACCTGGTCTATTACTAGCTGTGTGGCCTCTGGTCAGCTACTTCACCCTGTGAGCCTCAACATTCTCCTCTGTGAAATGGGGACCATGCACACTACTGAATCAAATGCTGCTCATAGGTATACCATGAGGTTTGTTTTTTTCCTTAAATGTAAATGGGCTGCAGGGGGTGCCTGTGAGTCGTCCTTCATTTGATTTTTTAGAGGCAGCAGTGATAGAGGGAAAAGCACAAGTTTCTAGTCAAAACATTTGGGCCTTGGCTCTATGGCTTACCAGCTGTGTGACAACCATCAAGTGACTTAACCTCTCTGAGCCAACAGGGATTCTGCATGCATCAAAAGGGACCAATAATGCTCCCCTTGAAGGTGTGCGTGGAGGAGGTGAAGTGTGCTTGACTCCCGGCACAGAGTGTGGAGAAAAGGGAGCAGGAGGGGGAAGGGTCTGTAGGGAGAGCCGCCTCCCCACTTGCCCACGCCCATCCACTCACAGCCTACCCAAGGCTTATCGCCTCCACAACAGCCCTGAGCATGATTCCTGGGTGAGAACTGCCTTTGTTTTAGATTTAGGGGCCAAAACAATTCAGAAATGCAGTAAACGTGCCATGGCCCAGAAAACAGCTCTCTCCACTTTGGAGAAAACACACAGTTCAATTTCCTAAAGATCGAACCCCAGAAGTGTTTTAAGGCTTTCCTGGAGAGAGCAGTTCTCGGAACTTGGGAGGCCTCACCCTCGTGTGACTGAACAATTAAAGCCCTGCGTATTTGTCATTCTCAGCAAATGCTTGTGAGGATGACTGAGAAAACTAAAAAAATCTGATTTCGGTGACACAGCTTTCAGAAATGTATGGTAATCCATTTTTGTCAATCCACGGAAGGCACAGCTCAAATCATTAAAAAGCCATCGTATTTAATCATGCATGCAGAAGGCCGGTCTGTGCCTCTCGGATCATTTTCAAATGGTTTCAGGGTAACTTTCAAAAACTGACAGGCAAGCAGGGAAGGGATTACTACAGACAATAATCTGAGGAATTTCTGGTTCTGGTCCTCAGAGAGTGAGGGATTTATTTGAGAGAAAATCACCACCCAGACCTTGGCCTTGGCAGTGGTGGGGACAGTGGTGAGGGAGATTCCGGGATGAATTGGGCCTGACCTCTGCCTTTGGGGAGCCTGCAACTGCTTTCTCAAACAGACAGTAAACAAATTCACAGCAAACTATTAAGTAAACTAATTATTATGAGGCATTGTAATGGGTGCCAATAATAGGTGGAACTTTACACAGTGCTTAAGGTTGGGAGACCTGGGTTTGGAATCTGACTTTGCCACTCATTAGTCATGTAATCTCACACAAGTTCCTGTATCTTAAGGGATATGGGTTTCTCATCTTTAAAATGGGATACCTGCTTCATAGGCTTGCGAGGTAAATGAGTTAATTCCTATAAAGCGGGTTTGGAATCTGACTTTGCCACTCATTAGTCATGTAATCTCACACAAGTTCCTGTATCTTTAGGGATATGGGTTTCTCATCTTTAAAATGGGATACCTGCTTCATAGGCTTGCGAGGTAAATGAGTTAATTCCTATAAAGACTTTATCACAGTGCCTGCTACGAAGTAAGCTCTTAATAAATGCTGGCTGAGCAGCTACCTCTGCTGAGGAAGCCGCAGAGATGACCTTTGATTTGGGTTAGGAAGGACGAGCAGGAGTCTGCAGGGTGGAGAGTGGGAGGAAAGACTTTCCAGGCACAGGGCCTAGCACGTGCAAAGGCCTCGAGGTGAAAAATTGGTTAGGGAAGCACAGGGTAGGTGGGGAGGCTCAGCAGGAGCCCTCCTGGGAAGGACCGAGAATTCAGGCCCAAGGGGCTCAGTGGCAAGGGCCATGGAAAGTCTGGATGTGTATCAGAAGGGTCGGGCCTGGGACAGTGTAGTGGATACAGGCTCCTCGCAGGGTTCAGAACCACGTCCTTGGGCACTTGTTGACTTCTAGGTGACCATCCCACACCCATAACTCTCATCCAGGGTCCCCAGCCCTTGTGTACCCAATAAATGTCATACTCCCCTTCCTTAGGTCAGAGCTGCTGTGGGGACACTGCTGCCCAGGGAGGAACTGTATTTCCCAACCCCCTCTGCATCTGGTTGCATAGGGGATGGGGGGTGGGGGGTACATGACCTAGTTTTGGCCAATAGATTGTGGGCATAAGATACCTACTCCACTTTGAGGTCTGGTCCATAAAAACCACCTGTGGGATCCTCCAAGGCCAAGGTGCCCTGGGAGTCACAGTCTGAAGTTGTCTGAAGTTGACAGCCTCCATCACCCTGGGTCTCTGAGTGACTGTGAGGAACAGAGTCCACCCTCATCCCCTCATCGATTTGACTTTACATAAGCAAGAAATCAATGTCTGTTGTCTCAATCCACTGAGCTCTCTGGGTTCCTCTGTTACAGCAGCTAGAATTACCTTAAATAAATATCCCCCCAAACAGAATGATGTTGAGCACCTCACTTCACCTCTCTGAGCCTCAGTTTCTCTCATACAGATTGTCATGAGATATGAGACATGCTTTGAAAGCAGGGAAGAAACTACAGAGATGCCATTAGTCTCTGGGGTTACTGGCTTTGGTCACTCTGAGAGCCTGAGGTTGCTGGAGAAGGGACTTCGTACAGTCCCTGCTGAGGTGAGGGTGGGGTGCAGCCAAGTGCTTGGAGAAGTTCCAGGCAAGGGGCAAGACCCCCCCAGCAGGTCCCGACCCAGACTGCAGATTTTGCTCCAGCCTTAGTCCTGCCCCTCAGCAGAGATGCTCCCCAGACAGCTGAGCCCCCCAGAAGGAGGAGGCTGGGGCCTGGCTTCCATCTGCTGGCAGCTCCTTGGGGAAGGAGTTGGCCCAGCCTCCCTCTGATAACTTGTTCCAACATCTCACAACTCATTAGCAGGAAATTGCAATCCCTGCCAGGAAGATGCATGCCTGATTTTTCAGATATGTCAGGTAGACACTGTTATCAAAACCTCGTCATGTCTCTGCACAGCCCCCGTGCACTCCTCCCTGGTGTCCGCTGCCAGGCTCAGGGCTCAGTGCGCACGCTGCCTCTGGAGGTTTGGGAACCTTGCATGGGTGGGCATTCTGCTGGGCCATCTGGCTGGGAGCAGTGGCTCAGGATGGAAGCCCACGTGGGTGACGAGGCTCAGCCTGTACCCACTCCTGAGCATGCCACATCCCAGCCCAGGACTGGTGCTGAACCCTGAAGGGAGACAAGAGGAAGGCCTGAGCCACGTGGGATGGGATGGGCTGTCCCTGGCCATTGGCAACTTTCACTGGACCCTGGTGATTCCATGTCCTTTTGCTGAGGAGGTTCCCTCTGCCACAGCTTGGGAGAAGGGGCAGAGAATGCTCCACCCCCAACCTCTGGAGCCTGGAGTCAGGAGCGAGGCCACATCATCCTGTACATATGGCCTGTTGTCCTGTTCCCCAGCAGAACTGGTGCAGACACTGACCTCCACCACCTCCCCTGCTGTCTCAGCCCTTCCTACTATCCCACTCATGGGCTCTAGCTGGGAGCAAATAAGGAGTTCTCAAATCACTTTTCAGAGCAAAACTAACAATGCCCTGGACACGAAGCATCTATTTCCAAAGTCTTTCACACACAACATTTAACCTGCTTGCTCTTTACACCTGCCTTGAGGGGTGCCATTATCCTTATTTTTCAGAGGAGGAAACTGAGGCTCATGGAGATTAAATGACTAGTGCTCAGGGCCACCCAGCTAGTCTACTAGCTGGTAATTTGAGCTGGATCTAGCAGCCTCCATAACAATCACAGTCATTTGTTTAATACATCTTACATGCCAAGGACTAAACCGAGAATTTTATTCTTAATCCTCATAACAACTATAGCACAGGTGGTGGTATTATCTCCATTTCCAGATGACAAAACTGAGGCTCAGAGAGGTTAAGCAACTTGTCCATGGTTGCACAGCAAATAAGGAGGAACCGTGACCTGAATGCCTACAGTGTTGGTGCTCTCTCCCTATACCAGACGCCTCACAGGTAAGAAGAGTCCCACCTCGGGGAGGCAGAGAAAGAGGCTTCAAGATCCTACCAAGCAAAAAAACAGGGTCTAGGGCTAGCCCGGTGGAGCACTGCTACAGTGCGCCGCTTGGGAGCGCGGTGGCGCTCCCGCCGAGGGTTCGGATCCCACATACAGACTGGCCACTCACTGGCTGAGCGAGGTGCGGGCGCAACACCGAGGGGTGCGATCCCGTTGCTGGTCCCGGCCCGGGACGGGCGCGACACTGAGGGGTGCGGTC
>NW_007726872.1:349218-396274 GCF_000696425.1 Galeopterus variegatus | reverse complement strand
ACACTGAGGGTTGCGATCCGTTGCCGGTCACGAAAAAAGACAAAAAGGAAAAAAAAACCAACAAAAAAACCCAGGGTATAAAATTGCACACATGCTGGTCATTGCCCCAGTAAAAACTGTGTACATGGATCAGATGGGGTGGGGTCTGGTAGACAAGTGGGTGTGTGTCTCACAATGATGCGGGGCCTGGCAACTCCTGTTAGCTCATGCTCACCCCTGAATTCTTCCTTGTGAGGGAAGATGGCTAGAGGTTTGGGTGAATAGGAACCAGGTGGGCGCAGGTGTGGTGGCTCAACCTTTCCTTGGCCCTGGAGGCAGGGGGTCCTCCCTCCCTCTCCCCATTTGTAGGAGCCACCTGGCTAGGTAACCTTTCCACCCCACAACATTCCAGACAGGCTTCAATCTCAGGCAGAGATCCAAGCAAACCAGAGACCACTGCTCTGAACGCTTACTGCTTCAGGAAAAGTGAAGACTTGCAGGAGAGGGGCTTGAAGCAGCAGCTGCAATCCAAGCTCTGCTAAAGCTTCCCATGTCTGCAGTCCCCCAGAGGCCAAGGCCAAGGCACTGGTATGCAATTTCCCTCTAAAGGCCCTTTGTGAGCTAGTCCCTGCCCAGCTGGGCAGTTCACTACCCACCCTTTGTTTCACGCAACAGTCACACTCAATGCAACATGCCACGCCACCAGGCCTTTGCCCAGGCTGCACCTTCTGTCCAGAATGCCCTCCTCCCGCTGCCCTCCTATTCCTCAGTTCTAATGTGCACACCAGCTGTTCTTCAGTGCCCCAAATCTCCCCACCCCCAGCTTTTGGATGTTTCAGAGTCTCCCTCAAAAGTCATACGTCTTAAACTTCCATTAAAACAAACACTTTAGGAGAATCCTTAATAACTCCATCTAGAGGGCAAAGTGGGGTAAAGAGGGAGGATCAGGATGGGGAGAGAGGGGCTGGAAAGTGAGGTGGGATTGCCCATGACACACTGCACACTTCCTTCTGGGAGGCCTTAGGACGGCTGACGGGGCCCCCGTAGCCTTGCTCTCGTGGGCCCCTGTGACCGCTCACACCACCATGCCCTTGCATGTGCTGTGCCCTCCACCTGGAATGCCCTTCTGCTCTTCTCTGCCTGGAAGACTCCAGCTCAATGTCAGGCCCTTTCAGGCCCAGCTCAATGTCACCTGCTCTGGGAAGATTCCAGAGGCAGAGTCAGCGGCTCCTTCCTCTGTATTCCCACATCACTTTGACCTTATAATTATGTGTGGATCCTTCCATCCAGATGAGAACTCTCTGGGGCCAAGGGACAATTCACCTTTGCATCTCAAGCATCCAGCCCAGAGCTGGCCTAGAAATGCTTCAGAATGAATGAGCCACCTTTTGCTATGATCCTAGGAGACCTATTTTCCCACCTCCTGCTGGGCCTTCCCTCTCCAGCCACAAGAGGAGCAAACAGAGCTCTTTGTCTTCACACCACGTTGGTATTGACCAGACTTGGGTTTTAATGATGCTTTGACAAAAGGCAGCCCCCACGTTCATTTTCCTTGGCTAATTACATTTCCCAATTGAAACACTTATCTCTGGGCTAGTGTTAAAGACATAATCAGTTTCCAGAATGGATTCAAAAGAGGTGAGAAGCAAGAAAATAATTAAGCCAACTTCTGATTGAATCAAATAATTAAGCAGATTAAATTGGTTGCCTGTGATCTACAGCCCCAGTCTAGGCCTGGGGAGTGTATTGCTCTATCAGAGAGATTATTTCTGATTGTTTTAGAGATGGGCAGCATGTTTTCCGAGTAGTTAAGTAAAGGAGTGACTCTTTCATCTGAATGGAAATCAAGGTGGCAGGACCCCAGGCTCCTCGATTAGGCAAAATATTCTGGGTTTAGCAGAAGCAAAACTGAGGGTGGGGTGGTGGAAGGGTCCGCTCTTTTCCAGAGGAGGTTGCATCAATGGTCCCAATTCCTTATCCCATCCTGCATCCATGCCCTTTGCCACTGAGTAGGGTGTCTCTGCCTGTACTTACTCTGGGCTCATCCATGTGGATAACTTTAGCCAATGAGAGCAAACGTGATGTAAGCAGAGGCTTGAAAACACACTTGCATGTTTCCACTTGCTTTCCTGCCCCTTTGCTGCTGTCTCCTGGAGAACATACCAGGGCTAGAGGTGAAAAGCAGAGACATGTGGAACAGAGCTGAGTTGCTGCAGTTGTCCCAGCCAAGGGTCTCCTAGGTCAGCTGACAGTCAGCTGCCCCCAGATATAAGGGTGAACTCAGTGAACGTCCACAGAGTCACTTAGCCTTCTCAGGCTGGATCAGCTGAACCCTGCAGGCTCCCAGGCCACCTAAACACTTCCTGCTGCATGCCAGAGAGGTTTGTGCTTGTTTGTTATGTGGCACTATTATGGCAATAGATAACTGATGCAGTATCCCTCTGTCTGGTTTGGCCTTTTCTCTAGCCCCCGTCCCTAGAAGGTACCCTCGATTCTCAGCCCAAGCACCACCTACAATGGAGAGTCATACACCCTAGAGTAGAACTGAAAATAAAGAGATAGAAAATAAAAGAGAAATAAGAAAATTAGAGGCCAGCTCAGGAAGTCTCACATACAAACTGCAAGAATTCCAGGAATGTAAACCTTGGGTTAGGCAATGGATTTTTTAGATATGATATCAAAAGCACAAGTAACAAGAGAAAAAAGCACATAAATCGGACTACATCAAGTTAAAAACTTTTATGCTAAAGGTATACCATCAAGAAACTGAAAAGACAACCCACAGAATGGAAGAAAATATTTGCAAATCATATATCCCTTAAAGGACTGGTATCCAGAATATATAAAGAACTCTTACAACTCAACAATAAAAAGATAAATTACCCAACTAAATATGGGCAAAGGATTTGAATATATATTTGAATATACATTTCTCCAAATAAAATATACAAATGGTCAATAAGCACATGAAATACAAATCAAAAACACTATAACACTTCACACTCACTAGAGTGGCTACAATAAAAAAGACAGTGTTAGCGAGGATGTGCAGAAACCGGAACCCTCATACATTACTGATTGAAATTTAAAATGTTGCAACCTCTTTAGAAAACAATTTGGCATTTCCTCAAAAAGTCCATCATAGAGGTCCCATATGACCCAGTAGTTCCACTCATACACATATATCCAAGAGAAATAAAAACAAATGTTCACATAAAAGATTGTACACAATGTTCACAGCAGCACTGTTCATAGTAGCCAAAAAGTCAAAACAATCCAAAGGTCTATCAACTGATGAGTGGAGAAATAAAATGTGGTAAATCCATAGTGAAATGAAAATAAATGAAATACTGATGCATGCTACAACACAGATGAGCCTTGAAAAAGTTATACTCAGTGAACGAAGCCAGACCCAAGACCACAGACTGTATGGTTTCATTTTTATGAAACATCCAAAAAAGGCAAAGGTATAGAGAGAGACACCGCCTAAGGCAGGAAGTGGGAACGGGGGGTGAGTGTAAGCGGGCACATGGTTGCTTCTCTAGGTTGATAGAAACGTTCTCAGATTAGATGGTGATGATGTTTAAAAAACTCAGTACATATGCTAAAATTCATTGAAGAGTACACTTAAAGTGGGTGACTTTTATGGTATGTAAATTATATGTCAATAAAACTATTGAAGAAAACAAGAGAGAGGTAAAAAGATCCCCAGAGACAACAGCTGTGCAGCAGCCTAGGGGTCAACTGCCCGGCACGGAGCAGGTCAGAAGCTCCGAGAGAGAATCCTTCAGGAGGATGAAACTTGACGTCACGCCTCGTGTGTGCAGATAAGGAGTGATAAACATGCACAGGTCAGAAGCTCCGAGAGAGAATCCTTCAGGAGGATGAAACTTGACGTCACGCCTCGTGTATGTGCACACACCGAGAGGAGACTTACACAGAAGGCAGGAGGTGCAGATAAGGAGTGATAAACATGCCACAGGCCAAGCAGCAAACCAACAGGACAATTATTAACTCTGGAGAAAACAAACAGTTACGTAGGAAAGAGAAGGAAATCATACTGTATGAGGGTCGGCCACGAAGAATGTATAGGCCAGAATGATGTAAAACACCGAATAACCAATATTTTAATATAACTGTAAAAGAAAAAAATGGGAAATGGAATGTGTGTGTGTGTGTGTGTGTGTGTAAACAAAGCTACAGAGAGATAGCGATACATATCCACTAGAACAGCTTACCAAAAAAAAACCAAACAAACCAACAACAACACTAATTATACCAAGTGCTGGTGAGGATGCGGAGCAACGGGAACTCTCAAATACTTCTGATGAGGATGGGAAGCGGTACACCCACTTTGAAAAAGGCAGTTTGACAGTTTCTTACAAAGTCAAACATATACAACATACAACCCAACATTTCCACTCGCATGCAACAGGCCAAGCAGCAAACCAACAGGACAATTATTAACTCTGGAGAAAACAAACAGTTACGTAGGAAAGAGAAGGAAATCATACTGTATGAGGGTCGGCCACGAAGAATGTATAGGCCAGAATGATGTAAAACACCGAATAACCAATATTTTAATATAACTGTAAAAGAAAAAAATGGGAAATGGAATGTGTGTGTGTGTGTGTGTGTGTGTGTAAACAAAGCTACAGAGAGATAGCGATACATATCCACTAGAACAGCTTACCAAAAAAAAAACCAAACAAACCAACAACAACACTAATTATACCAAGTGCTGGTGAGGATGCGGAGCAACGGGAACTCCCAAATACTTCTGATGAGGATGGGAAGCGGTACACCCACTTTGAAAAAGGCAGTTTGGCAGTTTCTTACAAAGTCAAACATACACAACATACAACTCAACGTTTCCACTCCTGGGTATATGCCTAAGAGAAATGAAAGGGTACATCCACATAAAAACTTGTGCATGAATGTTCAAAGCAGCTTGTAATAGCCCCCAAATAGAAACAACTCAAAAGTACACCAACTGGTGAATAGAAAAAGCAAACTGTTGTCTATCCACACAATGAAATACTACTCAGCAATAGAAAGAGCAACTGCTGACATGCACGACAACATGCATGAACCTCCAACACATTATGCTAAGTAAAAGAATTAAACACAAAAAGAGTACAACCCTGTAAGATTCTAAGAAGCTCTAGAAGGTTCAAACTAATTCAGAGTGACAGAAGGCAGATGGGTGACTGCCTGGGGCAGAAGTTGGAGAGGGATTGACTGCAAAGGGGCATGAAGGAAATTACAGAGGTAAAAATGTTCTGTATCTTGATTTTGGTGGTGCTGAAATGCAATTTTTCAAAATGCATTGAATTGTACATTATTTTAAGTACATTTTATTATACTGAATTATACCTCAATATAGTTGATTTGAAAGTTAAAAAAGGATAGAGATATTGATTCCAACTGGGGTTAAAACCAAGGCGGCCTCATGGAGGAGGCAGAGTGTAAGCTTGGTCTTTAAAAATAAATTTGAGGGCCGGCCCGGTGGCGCACTCGGTAGAGTGTGGCGCTTGGGAGCGCGATGGCGCTCCTGCCGAGGGTTCGGATCCCATATAGAGATCGGTCCGCTCACTGGTTGAGCGCGGTGCGGGCGCGACACCGAGGGTTGTGATCCCGTTGCCCGTCGCGGTGCGGGCGCGACACCGAGGGTTGTGATCCCGTTGCCCGTCGCGGTACGGGCGCGACACTGAGGGTTGCGATCCCGTTACTGGTCACGAAAAAAAAGACAAAAAGAAAAAAATAAAAATAAAAAAAATAAATTTGAGAGACATACAGAAGAAAGGACAGAGATCTGTTGAGCAGAGCAACAGTATGAGTGTGGCCAAGTCAGCTAGTTGCTCTGTAAAATCCATCCTCTCTTGATTTCTACAGAAACAGAAGCCACAACTTTAGCTGAGCTCATGGCTGTGAGAATAAAGACTACACACCCCCTAACCTCCCTTACAGCTAGGTGTAGGCATGTGACCACGGTCTGGCCCACGGGATGTCAGTGCAAGTGGTGTGTTCAACTTTTGGAAACTGTGTTTAAAGGGAAGGGATGCTCTCCTCCCTTCTTTGTTTCCTGCTGTCTGGAATGTGGGCACGATGACTGGAGCCAGAGCAGCCATCATGGACCACAAGGTAGAAGCCACTACTGAGAATGAACAGTGGAATCTAAGTCTCCAGTGATGGTGGAGTCATTACTCCAGTCTTAGACTGACGACCCGGACTTGTAAGTGAGAGAGAATAAACTATTTTGTTTAAGTCTCTGCTATTTTGGGTTTTCAGTTAGTTCCAGCAGAATCCAATCATAACTACTAAAATGAGCCAAGGCAGGCAGAGAGGTGAAGTGCTAACATCCCGACTGCCTCAGGCTCTCCGGGACACCACCATCGTTATTCTGCTTCTACCCTGCCTGAGGGCAAGGCTCTGCTTTCCTCACCTTTCTGTTTTCAGGGCTTGGCACACAGCAGGTGCTCCGTTAAAACATCCAGTTGACTTGAAGACTGTAGCACGGTGCAAGTCCTGGCACAGGACAGACTAGATGCTCTCTGAGGGCAGAGCCAGGACCCTCCTTTCACCACAGTAACTCTTGTACCTAGCTCCTGTTGTGAGTGCCCAGGTATTTGTTGAAGGAAGGAAAGAAAGGCTGATGTAGCAGAAATCTAGGGTTTCATAGCCCAGCATCCACCCGTCTTTTCTGTAGTTAACAGGTCCCTGAATCACCTTCTGTACCTTCCCCTCTTCCCCAACTCCTAGTCCATGTTCTGCTTGAGGTAGGACAGTCCAGACCCCCAGCAGTAGGGATGATTCATAGCCCAGCATCCACCCGTCTTTTCTGTAGTTAACAGGTCCCTGAATCACCTTCTGTACTTTCCCCTCTTCCCCAACTCCTAGTCCATGTTCTGCTTGAGGTAGGACAGTCCAGACCCCCAGCAGTAGGGATGACCATGTGGTCCAGGGTCATTCTTTTTTATCCCTCTGGACATTAGAATTAGGTAGGAACAGACAGAGCCAGAGGACCAATTAAAGCTGATTAGAGCTACCTTTGGGACTCAAATCGAAACAATCAAGAAAGCAGCACTAATTGAAAACTAGAAAACACTCTTTTGCACTAGACACAAGTTGAGTAGATGGAGGCTCAACCTGCTGTAGCAATTTGCTCACATGAAGGAAGGACGAACCTGAGAATGAAGCCAACCCAGAGAAAACAGACCACAGAGACAAAGAAACTGAGTCTTGATCTTCATTTGAGCCCTGGATCAAACTGTGCCTGAAGTCTATAATCCTAACGACTTTCACTCAAGCAATCTAGAAAATTCCGTGTGGACTTGACCCAAATGGGCTTGGGTCTTCTGTCTCTCACAATTCAGGGAATGCAAACTAACATAGCTAACCTTGAGGGTCAATGTCACCCTTAAAATACGTTATTTTAGATGTAGTGTTAGCACCTAACACAGGTGGGAACCAGGGCACCACCAGGTTGTAGCATTAACTCCACTTCCTTTTGAGTGTAGCTGACTGAGAATTCAAACAAAGCTTCATTGATTCTACCTGGTATGTGACATTGTAAACCAATCTCATATTATCAGCATTGCAAAAATACCCCTATAAAAACACAGGAGTCTAAAATGTTAATCTGAAAATTAGTGGACATTTATCTTTCTTTGGATCGGTATAATTTCCTCCCATTTTTTAAATCTGCTTTCTGAGCCACCTCATTTATCTAAGCTTTCAAAAGCTCATGCAAAACACATAATGCACTTCAGCTACAAAAATCAATGCTTGAGGATGCATTTTTGCCAGGATTGCTATAGAAATTCTACTGCTTCTCAGAGGGCTTACTACAAAAATTTTTATTCATAAATAAGAGCCAGAATAGTTTTACTTATAAACAAAGATTTTCCCTAGTTATCAAATCAAGGACATGTAATTAAAAATATATATTCTTTTCTATTTTTGAAGGGAAAGAAATTTATATTAGTTTGGGCTTCAAACCTCTAACCTCCCCCAACCACCCAAGACAACTGACTGACTTTAATTAAAGACCGTTTATCCTGGGAATGGATCACTTGCTGCAATTTGTACGAAGAGACACATTTGCAGACAAATGGATTGCAGTCCTTAGATTTTGCCCAAAACGACAAAAGCAGCCATTATGTTCTCTCATCACTTCCTTACTCTGAAGAACTCTATTAAGAGAATAATTTGAACTGACTCTCTGCTACTCTGCATTTTAAAGTGTGATCTATTTCAATGCCACCAACGTTTTTTCCCCTTTTAAAAATGAGTGGTATTTAAGGAAAAATGCCAGCTGGGTGTCTATTTGAGGAGGGGCTGCGGGAAAAATGGAGGTTGATTTAACTCTCTGAAGCTCCAGTTGCTTGTAAATGCACAAGTAACCTGTAGCCTCGGTTTGCAGCAGCAAATAGCAGATGGGGACAGTCCCAAAGTACAGGAGGGGACATCATCAAATCCACATGCTGGCTCTGGACACCTTGTTCTACTTTTCCATTTCCTGGCTGCCAAAGGGGTTGGGATAGGCTAACACCAGAGCCGCGGAGTTTAAATGTGACTGCTGGGCCCTAAGTCTTCCTGATTCATATGTCGTCTGAAAACAGGCCCAGTTTGGAAGCTCAAACTGTAAAGAGGCCTCAGGTGTTGCATTAAAACAAGCCCCAGGAACGCCCTCTCCACAGCCCACGATCACTTGTGCAGGCTGCGTTATAACAATTTATGTCCGTGTATCCTAAAGGACTGAGCAGGAGCTAGTGTACCTCCTCGGGCTCAGCTCAGGACCTGGCACATGGTGGTGCTCAATAAATACAGAACAAGTGACTGAGTAAAAACATGCCCTTTAGTTCTGTCCATGTGATCAAATGGAGCTGAGCTCACCACCAACACTGACCGGGTACCTGGTCAGTTTATCCCAAATCCAAGAAAGGCAAATCTAGTCACAGCCTGAGAATAACGGGAATTCAACTTATTTCTCCCACACTGACCTGTGAGCTGTTTGATTTTCAAGATGTTAGAGTGGGAAGGAATCTGAGTATGATAGTGCCGGAAAGGTGAAGGAAAATGGTCAGGGCCCCTCAGATGTTCGGAATCTTGCCAAACATTTGATGCAAATATGCAGTGTGCCCAGGTGTTCCTTGGGTTATTGTTTAATGTAATTGCGCGTGTGCACCCAGGTATCTTGGGCTATGGACTTAAGTATAAAGGAAGAGTGGCTCTGATCCACAGGGGGCCACCTCCCCCATCATGCCCCCGAGGGGCCACAGGGAGGCCACTACTGCTGCTGGAGGCTGTTGCTGCCAGGGCCTCTGGGAGGCCACTGCTGCCGCCGCTGCTGCTGCTGAGGACTGAGCTCATGTCATCTGCCAATGGCTCCCCGGATCTTTCCCAATTACCTAGAGTGGACCTGCGTGTGAGGGGTCTGGTGACCCAGTCTGTAAAATGGGTTTGAAGGGTTTGAGCCCTAGCCCTGACAATACAAACAGAAACTTAGTATAACTAAAATAATGAAATGTTTTGGCTTTAGTGTAGCTATTACCTCAACCCGACAACTGGCGTAGTCATAGCTTTACAAGTAGATTGCAAAAATGTTTCTGATTCTCCACCCCTCCCTGTATCTATGACTTTGGTTCCAAGACTTAGCTGCTGCTCCCATCAAGAGATGGAGTTTGTCCCCTCACCCCTCATGTCTAGGCTGAGGAAGTGACAGTGTGCCAATGCTGAGCATAGGTCTTAAGGGGCTTCCACCTGTTCTTCTGGACCCTGTCTCTGCCATGAGAAGAAGTCAGGGTCCACATGGAGCACAGCAGAGTCATCCAGCCGAGGCTATCCTAGGCCAACTGGATGCAGGAGACCTGCAGGCTGACCACAGACAAGTGCATGAGCCCAGCCAAGACCCAGGACTCATGAGAAATAATCTGTTTTTTGTTTTAAGCCAGTAATTTTTCCTGCGTTTTGTTACACAGCAAGAGCTAACTGATAGGTTGAGTTTGGCATTCCAAACAAGTGAGGAGAGGAGAGACCTCCCTAAAACTATATCTGCCAGTGAGAGGAATCCAAGTATGGAATCACCCACCCAGGCCCCTTCCAACTACTGAGCACTGATCTTTCTTCAAGAATCCATTTTATTCCCTCATCATTACTAAGTTATCAGGCCTCAGGTTCTGAACAAAGGGCGGGAGCAAGTACATGAAGGTCACTGAGCAGCCATAAAGAGATAAAGTATATCTCATTATGTCCCAACTTGCTACTGCCGAGATTCTGGAATCACGCTTCTAGAAAGCCATTGGGTTCTCACAAATTGTAGCCATGCATTGACATGAAAACCAAACCATAGTGGTCTTTTCCCAACTTGTAAAAAATTATGGAAATCAATAGGATTTTTAATATTAATAGTAATCTATAAAGAGCACTTAGAACAGCATTTGGCACACAGTAAATGTTCAATAAATGTTAGCTATTATTAAGTTCTCTCACAGATTTTTCTTAAACCTTTGGTGCCTTTTACCATTTGTCAGCCAGCACATGAATGAATAACGGTCACAGCTAACATTTACTGAGCACCTGTGTCAGCCAGGCCTTTTACGCACATCATCACAGTTAATCTTCACAACACTTCTTTGAGGCACCAACCCCATATTACAGATAAGGAAACTGAGGCTCAGTGAGATCAATCTGCCCAAGGTTAATAAAGCTGGCAAGCGGCAGAGCAGGCTTGTCACCTGTTGGGAAAATATAGGAAAAATGGTCAGGGCCCCTCAGAGGTTCAGAATCTTGCCAAGCATTTGATGTAAACGGGCATATGTGCTCAGGTGTTCCTTGGTTAACGTCTAGTGTAATTGCACATGTGCACCCAGGTGTCCTGGGTTATGGACTTAAGTACAAGGATGAGTGGCTCTGATCCACGGCGCCTCCCATCCCCGGGATGCCTCCCGTGGGGGAGTGGGGAGATCACTACTGCTGCTGGAGGTTGCTGCTGCTAGTGCCCCTGGGACGCTCTGCAAGGCTACTGCCACTGCCGGACCTGTAAGCTTCCGGACCTGTGAGCTGCTGCCGCTGAGGAAGCTGAGGACTGAGCTCATGTCATCTGCTGCTGCTGGAGGTTGCTGCTGCTAGTGCCCCTGGGACGCTCTGCAAGGCTACTGCCACTGCTGGACCTGTAACCTACTGGATCTGTAAGCTGCTGCCGCTGAGGAAGCTGAGGACTGAGCTCATGTCGTCTACCAACAGCTCCTGGAATCTTTCCCAATTACCTAGCATGGACCTGCGTGTGAGGGGTCTGGGCACCCAGTCTGTACAATGGGTTTGGAAGGTCTGAGCCCTAGCTCTTACAATATAAATGGAACCTTAGTATAACTAAAATAATAATTAAAATAATTAAACATTTTGGCTTTAGTTATGATTTGCCTTACTTTACACCGCCCCGGCTGTCAGACCCATGCCCGTGGGGAAACAGACCACAATTATTCATCTCTGTTCTCTCTGATACTTAGCCTAGAGTGAGGACTGAAAGGGCAGAATGAGGAAGTAAATACATTTCAAGGTGTTCAACAAAGAATACAGTGTTCCCTTCTACCAGAAAGGCTAAAATTAAAAAGACTGATAAGATCAAGCACCAGTGGGGATGTGGAGGAACAGGAACTCTCACGTATTCCCCCACCCACACCACCCCAGGCCCTTGTGCTTGAGAGGACATTTTCTATAACCAAGAGGGTGCAGAAGCAACCTAGTTGTGTCTGGATTAACATAGTGAAGAGGGCTTACAGGGCCTTGATGCAGAGCATGGGCTTTGGAGCTGAACTCTAGAAACATCTGCCTCCAGGAACACTGGTTTGCTCCAGCACTGTCACCTTCCACAGGACTCATTCACTGTTCTGCAGACATTTATTAAGAATCTACTATATGCCAGCACTGAGGGCATTGGAGCTGCTATTATGATTGCAAAATAAGTAGGTGACGCTGTTAAGACTTTTCTAAACTCAGCCAGCTTGCTTGGTCTTTGGTCACCTCCTCCACAGGCTGTACAGTGTCCCCCAGCGTCCCTTCTCCTTGAGTAGGAAATGACGCAATCCAAAGCACTGAAAACTGCCACCCATGCCTGCCTTTCATTTCTCAAGTAGGAAAACCTGTTCCCTTCCTGATGCTCTTCCACCCCCTCCAGCCCTCCCTTGCTTTACACTGCCCTGGCTCCTTGCTTTACACTGCCCCTGGGGTTCCTTTCAGTCCAGTAGGTTGTGGACTCCTGCATGGCAGTGGACATCAGCTATGATTCATCCAGGCAGATCTGTGGTTCCTGCAGCTCCTGGGGCTGGGCTCGGGAAAATGCAGTACCAACATCTCAGCTGGAGCTGAATGAATAAGAAATTTGCCAGGGACTTTCTCAGACACTTTCCCAGACAGCAGCCCTTTGGTTCTGACTTGGGATTGAACTTTCCACAGCCTCAGGTACTAAGATTATATAAGCAGTTGTCCAGTGTTTTATATTTTTAAAAGTACTTTCATATGAGTCTTGTTTAATCCTTTTAATCTTAACCTTTTGAGGCTGGCCAGAGTTAGGAACTAGTCTCCGCATTGACAGATGAGGGAACTGAAGTCATTATAGATGAGGTAAATTACTTGCATGTGAACACACAGACCTGCCTGACCCAATCCAGTGCTCTTTCCATATATCTCGTCTCTTCTCATAAATGCGGTGGGGGTGGGGAGCAGAGCGATGGTGGGGTTAGTACCACCGCAGGAGTCATTTAACCCTCATCACAATCAGGTGAGATGGTACCACACCCCCTTCTACGGATGAAGCAGCAGATCCAGGGACTTGCCCAACACAATAACAGTAATGAATGGCTAAGTATAATTCAAACCCAGCTTTTGAATCTCCATGGCAGCAGGAAGAGACCTACTTTCTAGAGACAGTCAGAGCTTATTAGGGTCCCAGTCTGGTGAGTGACAACAAGTGAGCAGGACACAGCAGTGCCCGACTTGGGCACTGGCTCCTGAAAGCAGCTCTCAGACAGGAGGCTAGAGCTGTTCGGAGACTGGGCAGCCCTGGGGAATGACAGCTAGCCTCTCAATGCGGCCACCTTGAAAGGGATGAGTCACTCACATTATTCTAGGAGGTTTGGTTTTTAGAAAACATGTCAGTTTTGAGGTCAGATAACATGAGACTGTCAGTGTGGAAGGATGAAGGGCTGGCCTGGAGCTATGGCTCCAGCTCATTTTGTTATCTCAGGCCATGTTCTTGGATCCTGTCCAAAAATAGTTATTTCGTCTACAGATCTTCACTGTCACCTCCTCCGTGTTTAGGGGCTGTGAGTTGCTGTTGCTGGCACTGGGAAACAGGGAGAATCCAACTGAGGTACGTAGCGTAGCTGTCACCAGTTCCTGAGACACCTTTTTCAGCAACCACATTCTGGCCCACTCCAGCGTGCAGAACCTGCACACTTCACAGAGAGATGAACAGACAGCTGCTCAATAGCCGGTTTAAGACCTCTGACAGGGTCCATCCCTGTCACCCCCAGAGAGGAAAGGGAAGCCCCCAGGGCAGTTCCCCACACAGTGGCTGAACAGGGACTGAAGGCCTCCTTTCTACTCCCAGTACTTGCTTCCCACACCTGCATTTTAACTATTTGCAGCTGTCTTCCCCGAGAGGTTACGAGAAATATAGGGGCAGGGCCCAGGTCTGGTTCATCTCTGAAATTTCCAGTGCCTAATCCAATACTTGGAACTCTGTAGGAGTTCAAGAATGGCTCGCTGAATGAACAAATGAATGAATAAATGACAAGTCCTGTTTAGTGACTGCTTCACTGTACCAGGAACCAGCAGGGGGTGGTGGTGGTGATAGGAGGAAGAGACGTTGTTTAAGATTATAGCAAAGTTCGGGGCAGCGAGAACAGAAGCTGACCTTCCCAGTCTCAAAGCTTGTAGTAGCTTTTCCCAGTTGGTCTACACCCTTTAAAAGCCCTCAAATGCATTTTCTCCTCCAGATCAAGTTACTTCAGAGTCAAACCAATTCTTTGGTTAAGTAAAAAGACTGTGAGCAGATTATCTATTGATTGCTATCTTCCCTGGGGTTTTTCGGATAAAGCCCCCCTACCTGGGCTCTGCATGGAGCACTGATGGGCCAAGTGGCGGCCTGATGGGAGGTACAGGGGCCAGCGCTTTGAATGGCCTGATTTTAGTGCTTTGGAAATCTCTGCCTTGTGTGAATGGCTTTATATGTTGGCATTTCCGCTCCCTGGGCTTTAAAGAATGAGAAATCTGTGGCTGATCACATATTCAGCAACCAAGTGCACTTATTCGAAGACCTAAATTGCAGAAATAACTCGCGTGATTAGTTGAATGAATGTGAGTCTGGATCATCAAGCTCAATCTATGGATAAATCAGGAAGAGATAACTGGGTTGGGTGGAGGGCAGGCCCTCCCTGTTCCATCTCTTCTGCTGGGCTAAGACATTCTCTGCAAGGAAGCCAAGGTGAGAATCCTAGAGCTGCTTAGAGATGCTTTTTCTGCCTATGTCCTGGGACCAGTTACACCCTGTTCCCCAGCTCCATGGCTGAGGCAGCTGTCCTTCTGGTCATCATTCCCAAAGGCCAGAGCCACTGACAAAGGGCCAGGCCCAGTGAAGGTCATGGGAAGAGGACCCTGGTCTCACCACTGAGCCACAAGCCTGTTTTAGTGCTCACAGGTAAGTCCCTGCAAAACAGGTGGCCTCTTTCAGGGCTCTGGCCTGGATTTGTCCAGTCTAAGGGCATTTTCTTCAAGCAAATCTCCCACAGCCCCTGTCTGGATTCTGCTTCTCAGCACACTTGTCTTCCCAGTGCACCCCCTGCTGAGGGCTCAGACCCCCAAGCTGCCTTGAGCAGGCCCAACTCTCTCCAGAGTGGCCTGCAAGGCCTCCCCCCAGCCATAGCCCAGTCCCTGCAAGGAACCTGGTCTAGGAAGAGCACAGACTCCACCAGCAGAAGTGCTCACTCAGCCCCTGCTGTGGCTCAGCTCCAGCTGACACACCCACAACCTCCCCTAAGGCGGATCTTCAGTGGCTCCATCTTCCCTGGCTGCATCTTCCTGGCTCTGGCACCAGCAGAAGTGCTCACTCAGCCCCTGCTGTGGCTCAGCTCCAGCTGACACACCCACAACTCCCCTAAGGCGGATCTTCAGTGGCTCCATCTTCCCTGGCTGCATCTTCCTGGCTCTGATCAGTTCTCCAGAAGGCACCGCCCAGATGACAGACTGAGAAGCCAGGAAGGGCTCCTAGATGCACATCTAGGTCATGTGGGAAAATGCTCTGCAGTCCTTCGGGCATGATGCAAACACTGCCAATTAGTCTGTTCCTGTTCCCTGCGAGTGTGAGGGGACTGTGGGAGACCAGGCCTCAGGCTACCAGTCACAGAGTAAAAAGCTGGAGGAGAGGAAGGAGGGAACAGGCACCCTTATAACATGCATTTGGAGGCTGAATAGACCTAACCTTTTGTATCAGAAGTTTTTGGGGTCAAAGATCTTGGGTTCCAATCCTGGCTCTGCAATTTGTCAGCTGTGTGACCCCAGCCAAGGTACCTAACCGCTTTGTGACTCAGTTTCCTCATCTATAAAATGCGGATATTTCTGTACAGAATCATTTGTAGGAGTTAATATATTTAAAGCACTTAGCAGAGTGGCATGTGGTAAATGCTTGAAAATGTTAGCTAGTTTTGTTCTAAAAAGTTATGCTAAGAGGCCGAGCCCATGGCGCACTCGGGAGAGTGCAGCGCTGGGAGCGCAGCAGCGCTCCCGCTGTGGGTTCGGACCCTATATAGGGATGACCGGTGCGCTCACAGTGCTCACTGGCTGAGCGCGGTGCGGCCGGTCTCAAAAAGGACAAAAAAAAATCAAAAAAAAAAAAAAAAAAAAAAAAAAAGTTATGCTAAGAAAACATTAGGACAAGTATATAAAGATTAGTGAACTGAATTAGGAAATTTATGTCACCATCGCTTAGAATGGCAAAAAAAATCAGAAATAAGCTAAATGTCCAGTAAAAACAGTATGATAGAATAGATAACAATAGTCTGTTCATACAACAGAATACTCTATAGCCACTGAATATGACAGTACAGGTGTTTAGTGTCTAACAGCTTGAAAAGATGACCACAAAATACCAATAAATGAAAAAGCAGATCACAAGATGGTATGTATCATATGATTCTATTTACATAAAAATACATATTTATAGCTCTTCATTTGCATGGGAACACATTTGGAGAGACATGGTGGTGGGACTTCAGGCGTTTTTCTTTCTGGTTCTTATGTGTAATTTCTAATTTCTCTACAATGGGCATGTATTATGTTTATCATTTTTTTAAAAAAGGGAAAAAAGATGGAGTAATTTTAAGGGTAGAAAAGGATTTCCACACTCAGACAATTCTCACATGGATAAACGGATTTGTTCAAACTTCACCAGTCTCCAACTGAGAAGCGTAAAGAACAGCAGCCCTAAGAAAAGGGAAAATATCACATGCGTAAAGGTTTTCTGTCTGAGGAGAGTAGCTTAAAAATGAAAGTGTCTGCAACCATCCTTCTGCATCCTTCTCTAACATCCCATCCTGCGGGAAACCAGCCATGAAGATCAGCAACACGCCAGGTCTGAATCTGCCTTCTTCTAGATAGCGCTAAATCAGAGTATCATGGTGACAATGAATTTTTATTTTACCTTGCAAAGAGACCCTTTCTGCTGAGATGAGAAAATCTGGGGCACAAATCAGCTCTCTGGAAGGAGGTGAGACATGCTAACGGGATCAGCTGGAGGTCGGAGAAAGCGGCAGCATCTAAACATTCTCGGTGTCATAACTCTGTCAGCTGTGTTGAAGCAGACAAGATGCTTACCCAGCATCTTCAGACACGCGCCAAACTGCAGCGGTTAAATGTGTAAGCCATAATAAATATCGGGAGTCTTTAGCAGGCGCGTCCCCAGTGGCAGTGCCACACTGCCACGGCCCGCTGGGACATGGCACCTGCTTCCCTCCTCTCCTCGCATCGGATGCCTCACAGCCCCACTGTCCCGGGATCGGGTCTCAGTACAGTTGGCCCGGGGGGCCTTCAGGAAGCACTCTTCTACTGCACTCTGTTCTTCAAGAAGAGAAACACAAGTCCAGCTGACCTCACAAAGGCAACAGCAGGACTGGAGGCAGAGATGATGGACGGACAGAGAGAGGCTGTCCTGCCACTCGGCCTCGGGGGAGCTGAAGGGAGTGAGCCCAAAACACCAGGGAAACAATTCCCTGGCCGGTGGCTATCACTCAGGGAGGATGAGCAGAGACGGTGAAGGGTCAGGGGTCAGGGGCCAGGCCAGTGTGGCAGGCAGCATCTGCTGGCGGGCTGAGCCATGGGCTGAGCTTGGGCGGGGCAAGGTGGAAGAAAGGCCCAAGGAGATGGGCCGTTTGTGATAATAAAGCTCCTTCGAAGCTTTTCTTTTCTTTTTTTTTTTTCCTTTTTGTCTTTTTTCGTGACCGGCAACGGATCGCAACCCTCAGTGTCGCGCCTGTACCGGACCGGGACCGGCAACGGGATCGCAACCCTCGGTGTTGCGCCCGCACCTCGCTCAGCCAGTGAGCGGCCGGTCTGTATGTGGGATCCGAACCCTCGGCGGGAGCGTTGCCGCGCTCCCAAGCAGCGCACTGTAGCAGTGCGCCACCGGGCCGGCCCGAAGCTTTTCTTATCCAAGGCATCCAAAATCCTCTCAGTGACTATGCAAGAAGTGGGGGCTGACATCCATCCATGGCCCCCAGCCCCTTGTCTGCCACACTTCAGAAACAGTGAGAAGTTACATGGAGACCATCTGGCGCTACCTGAGGGATGATTAGCCCCCAAGTGCCATGTGGCTGGAGGGCACCTCCTTTTCACAGCACTCTGCCTGCCACTTGCAAATGTTCACCAGACACCTGCTGAGTGAAAACCCTAGACATGCTGGGTGTACTCAGATCACACGGCTGCTCTCCAAGCCACCACTGCCTTCCTGCTGAACTGGTGGCCTGCCACACCCAATAAAGCAGGACCCCTACCCAGGTGTCAGTCTCAGCACCCACAGGGGGGCAGGGGCTTACCCTTACCAAAGCACTGCCTGGGCTACTGTGGATGTGGGAGGGGGACTGACCACTTCAGTATCCTAACTAGGTTCTGTTAACTAGTTTCTAACCTGGCTTGTGCATCAGAACCATCAGCGGAGATTCTGTTTTTAATGCAGATCCCTGGGCCAGCTCCAGAGCCACTGAACTAGAATTTCTGGGGATGCAATCTGGAAGTCCATGTTTGCAAAAGCCCTGCAGGTAGTTCTGATGCTTTCCTCTGGTTAAGAGGCACAAATTTGTCCAAACTGCTCATTTCATAGATAGCGAGACTCAGTCCCAGGGAGCAGTGGGGAAGTGAGTTGTCCAGAGTCACATGGGCAGTCACTGGCACAGCAGGGATGGGACGCAACTGTTCTGCTTCCCTGGGCAGCTTTGACCATATAAATGATAAAGATGGTGATAATGGCAGCAGCTACTGTCCACTGGTCCTACTCTAAGCCCTTCACAACATATTAACTAATCGATTTTCACAATCACCCTAAGAGGTAGGTGCTATAATTCCTAGTTTTCCAGGAGAGGAAACTGAGGTACAGAAAGGTTAATTCACTTGCTCAAGGTCACACAGCTAGAAAATGGTGAGCCAGCACACTGGTGCCAAAGCCTGTGCTCCTAACCAGTTGGCTTAACTGCCTCAAATGACAGGATCCTCCCTTGAGGGTTTTGTTTTCTCCCCAGTCACTGGGTTGAGCTGTAGACTCTGGGATGTTTCTGGGGGGTGGTCCCTGAGGAGCTGCCCAGCTTTGCTCCCTGGAGGAGGAAGGAGATCCACAGCCCTGACCCTTGGAGCCAGAGGGAGCCCAGAGAGTATATCTCTCCATTGGCTGCGGGACCTGCTTTTTTACTTACACATGGATCTGGGCAAGTCTCACATTCTGGAACTCAAGGCCCTTTGGGTGAGGCCACTCTGCCAGTGGAACATGGACCTCACTGTTTGCTTTGGACAGAACAGGAGAAGTAGCTTTTCCTAGTCCATTTCTGTGCCCAAACTCTTCTCCTGCAGCCTCGTAGTGACACCCTCTAAGACTGTAGGGAGTGTCATGCGATAATTCCTTCTGGGGTGTTTGGGATTTTATACTCTCTGGTTTGGGGAAGATACTATTTTGATTTTACTTTTAAAGCCTAACTCAGGGAAGAGGGACACAAGGGACACAAGGGACCAAGGCAAGCAGTGTCAACAGAAGCACATCTCGGCCTCCTTTGAATCAGTAGCACATACACACAGACCCTGCTCTGCCATTTGCTGTTATCTCTGGGTAACTCAAAAGTGCCATTGGGTCCTGAGGCCATGCGGTGCTGCACAAGGCAGGTTGGATGGGAGGTCCTAGCCCTCGGGCAGTTGACAGTCCCTGAGGCTGAGAAAACAGGGTGCATGAGCTTTGGAGGAAGACAAGCCTGGGTGTGAACTGCCGCACTGCTCTGTCCCACTGTGCAGGCTTGGGCAAGCCACCTCTCCTCTCAGAGTCTGTTTCCTCATCATAATGACACTTACTTCAATGAGTTACTGTAAGGAATAAGTGAAACTCATGAGAAGGTGCTGGCACTCACCTGTGATAGGCCCTTCCCTCCCGATACCAACGGAGACAGAGACCCTGAGTTGTATGTTTACTTGCCAGCTTTCACGACAAGGAGAAGGAACGGGATCCCAAGGAGTCTAAACAGGTGCAGGCATTCAGGCCCCTCACCTGGTAAGGAAGACAAGGACCCAGAACAGGGCTGCATTATGACTTCCCTGGGACCTGACAATGTTGCCTTCATGGGCCCCTTCCTCCATAAAAAATACTTAAAATTACTTTTATAATTGTATTGGTATAAAGATGGATATAATCTAGGCTGGACTCAAAGAAATATTTGCTTATTTCTTCTGTTAAAATAAATTAAAATTAAAACATTATTGTGTGCCCTAGGCACCGTGCCAAATGGAGAATCAGCCCTGTGCAGGGCCGTCTGGGGCAGAGCCTGGCTGGAGCCAGATCCCCAAAGAAGCCTCTTCCCTCCAAGCTTGCACCCCCCCACCCCCAAACCCCTCTGTCTGCAGCACCGGCATGGCCTCCTACGCTTGGCTTGTGCCGTCCCCACCTTTAACAGATTTCATTGAGGTCTGTCAAAATCTACCACCAGAGCAACTCTGGCACCCAAGAATCTGCCCCTTCCAGACATCTTCATTCAAATGCCACCATCTTTGTGACTCCCCAGCAGTGAAATGTGGGGAGCTTGATGAGAATGCTCAGCACATCTCAGGAACGCAATGAGTACCTCTCCTTGGATGCATTCTCTCTCGCAGACATGGTCCCTAGGCCCACCTGCTGAGTGGCAGTACAGGTGACTCATGTATCTTAGCCTGATGAGCCCGCTGGGTCTTGCTCATCTTACACCCTCTTTGCCACTCCACACTCAGCCCCAAGTCTGGACCACAGGAGGAACTCAGTACGAAGTTGCTAAATAACATGAAGACTTAAGAAATAACTCAAACATTCCACGACCCACACACTGTCAGTTACTCGTTGCAAAACAATATCCAGATGCATTTCTGGGCAACTGCTATTTCAGGAAGAGTGTTCTTTGGGAGCCACGCCCTGCCTGCTGGACGCAAGAAGTGGGCAGAGGGCCTCCGCCACCGCCACTCCCTCCGACCCCGTTCCAGTCATCTGTGTGACCACTGGAGGGATTAGACAACAGCAATTATCCCCACATGGTCCATTCCCAGGATTCAAAGTTATTGGGGGAGAAAATGCAATTGTGCTTCATACACTCATTAAAAAAAAAAACAAAAAAAAACAAAAAACGAGGGCAGTGGATTTCAAACCGTCTTTCAGACTTGATGAAAAGAAAAACAAACTTGAGTATTAGCACCAAATTGTGCTGACAACACACTTCCGGGTCTCTTTGTCTTCCTCCAAAATCTCTTTTCAGAATTTTCAACAATTCCTATTGATCCCTGTATGGTTCTCATGCTGCCCATATCTGCTTGGGAGAGCAGCGGTCTGTGGTGCATGGAAACCAATCTGCCTGCCTCCGAGGCCCCAAGCAACAGGGGGAAGTAGTGCCCTGACTGCCACCTTCCAGAGAAGAGGCTGCAGCTGGGTCCCCTCTCCCTGTGAGGCCACCGCAACCTGTGAAGCACCCCCGCCTCAATCACTGACCCTGCCACTGCCCACTTGGCTGCACCAGCCAGGGTGACACACACCCAAGAATGGCCCAATCACCTACTATTTTAAAACCTCAAAGTAACCCAAGAGACCATATGCCAGATGCCCACACTGCAGGGTGGGGAAAGTGGAGCTCAGAGAGGCAGCAGCCATGCCTTGGTAACAGAGCAGATTGGTGGTTGGAAAGCAATTAGAGGCCAGGTCCCCTGGCTCTTGGGGTCTGGGGTAGGGAGGAAATACTGGGAGCTGTAGTCGTGGGACCCCATTTATATGCCAGCACTGCCCACAGATGGTATCTTACCACACCCCACCCACTCCATCCACCCTGGACATCTTTTAGATCCCAAGGGGCCAGGGTCTTGCTCAGGCTCCCTTCTAGGCCTCTGCATGTGTGTTTCTGTGCTGTGACTCTTCTCATGCTTCTTCGTTCACACTGTTGATCTCAGCATAGAGGTCCTCTTCCTCAGGAAACCCATCTTTCCAAGCATGAGTTGAGAAGCCTTTGGTGTGCGCTTGTACCTCATAATGCTCATACTGCCTTAATTCAAACTACGAGTTTGTGCATCTATCTCCTCACTAGCCAAGGAGGTCCATGGGGTGTCTGTCTAGCTCCCTGCTGTTTGCCTTGTGCCTAGAACCATGTCTGGCACACCATAGACACTGAACAATCATTGACAGATGAAGGAATGGTCTCGTGTGATCCCAACATCAATCCTGTGGGAGGGTGTCATCATCCCCATTCTATAAGAGAGAAAACTGAGGCCCAGAAAGGAAAAATAACCTCTGCCCAGTGAGTAGAGCCAGGATTTGGAGAACCCAAGTCTCTTGACTCCCAGGTCAACACTTTTTCCACGAATACCTCTTTCCTGGCAGTCACCCAACTGGAGAAGTTCTACTTCATGCTGTCTGAAGCCTGTCATGTCCCAGCTGGGGTGGACTGAGAAGTAGAGAGGCCACCCCATGGCACTGGGGAGACAGTGTGGGGAGGGGGTGGTGAAGGAAGACTTTTCTGATTGCTCCTTCTGTGGCAAGAAGCACTGGAGGCAGCCAGTGTGGGAGTTAAGGCAGGAAGAGCAGGGCCACTCCCCAGACCAGGGCTGCGCAGGCAGTACAGGGCAGCTCCAGGGAGCACAGGCCTGGGAAGCAGGGGCAGTGAATGTGGGGGCTTGATGGAGGAGGCAGCATTCTGCAGGCAAGTTAAGCACACTGACAATAACAAGCACTGGCAAGGATAAGGGAGCAACTAGAATTCACATGCATAGCTGGTGGGACTACCAACTGGTTTAACCACTTTGGAAAACTGGCAGCATACAACTAAAGCTTAACATACCATCATAAGTACCATCATAAAGTATGACCCAGCGATTCAAATGCTGGGTATATCCCAACATAAATGACTGCCTGTTCCCATCAAAACACATGTACAAAAGTGCTCATAACTTAAACACTCCTGGTGGGAATGTGAAATGGTACGGCTGCTATATACCATCATAAAGTATGACCCGGCGATTCAAATGCTGGGTATATCCCAACATAAATGACTGCCTGTTCCCATCAAAACACCTGTACAAAAGTGCTCATAACTTAAACACTCCTGGTGGGAATGTGAAATGGTACGGCTGCTATGGAAAAGTCTTGCAGTTTCTCAACAGGTTTCACACAGAGTTACCATATGACCCAGCAATTCCACTGCAAGGCATATACCCAAGAGACATGAAGACCTATGTCTACACAAAAACTTATACATGAATGTTCATAGCAGCACTATTCATAACAGCCAAAAAAAAGGTAGAAACAATCCAAATGTCTATCAACTGCTGAATGGATAAATAAAATGTGGTATATCCATGCAAGGGAATATTATTTAGCAATAAAGAGGAATGAAGGACTGACACATGCTACAACATGGAGGAACTTTGAAACATCATGCTCAGTAAAAGAAGCCCATCGCAAAAGATCACATATCATATGATACCATTTACATGAAGGGTTCAGAACAGGCAAATCTATGCAGAGACAGAAAGTAGATTAGTGGTTGCCTAGGGCTGGAGTGGGGGGAGGGTTTGGGAGGATCAGGGAGAATGGAGAGTAACTGCTAATAGATACAGTTTATTTTGGGAATAATGCAAATGTTCTAAAATTGACTGTGATGATTGTTGCAAAACTCTGAATATACTAAAAATCGCTAAAAATTGAGAACAAACCCCTCGCCCCAAAGTGTTTGTAGCAGTTTTCTTCATAATTCCCAAGTACTGGAAACAAAAATGTCCAGTAACAGTAGAATAGTTAGATAAACTTCAAAAAGAATGATATAGGGCCGGCCCGGTGGCGCACTGGATAGTGCGCCGCTTGGGAAGTGCAGCGGCGCTCCCGCCCGAGGGTTCGGATCCCACATACTGACCGGTTCCCGCTCACTGGCTGAGCGAGGCGCGGGAGCAACACCGAGGGTTGCAATCCCGTTGCCGGTCCCCGGTCCGGTGCGGGGGCAACACTGAGTGTTGTGATCCGTTGCCGGACACGGAAAAAGACAAAAGACAAAAAAAAAAAAAAGAATGATATAATGATGTGTGAAAAAACAAACTCTAAGAGTACACACAGTATGATATGAAATTTTACAGCAGACAAAACTAACCTATGGTGACAGAAGTCAGCACAGTGGCCACCCATGGGGGGCTACTGACTAGGAGGAGCCTGCGGGAACGAACTTTCCAGGGTCCTGGAAACACACTCTTGACCTGAGTGGTGGTCACACAAGTGTATCCATATGTAAAATTCACTTGGCTGTGCTCTTAAGATTTGTGCATTTTACAGTATGTATGTTATAAGTTACACCTCAGCTTTTAAAAAGTAATTAAAAAAGAAAAGAAGTAGAGGTTTAAGTTAGAAGACCAGGGTTCAAGTCCTGACCATCGGGCCTTAGGTGAGTCCCCGCCCCTCTCAGCACCTGCTTCTTCATCTCAGGCCAAGTTGGACCAGATGGCTACAAAGAATCCAGCTGGCTCTGACAGTCTGAGATTCTGCGAACCACGTACCTATTTGTCACAAAGTTTGCTGGGGAATTTGGCAAGTACTTGCCATCAATGCAGTGAGAAGAAAAGGGGGCTGGTTGCAGTAGGCTCAGCCTTGTTTCCAAGGAAGGGAAGGTCTTTGGAAAGTGGGTGGAACACGTTGCCACAGGAGGGAATGTCAATTTCAATATGAATCATCTTATACATCCCCAGCAACTCGCTCTGGGAATAGATACCCTGACTCATTCCTCTCCTGACAGGAACAAGACTTGTTGCTAAAATTTCAGATTCCAAGAGAACCGGCAATGGCCCAAATACCCTCCTAGAAATTAAAAAAAAAAAAGAGAATCAACTTAGTAACCAACCAGGAATCCCAGAACCCTGGGCAGGGAGGACAGTGGAGGGCCCTGAATGCAAATCCTTTGTGCTGCTGAAAACACGAGGCCCAAAGGCAGACCCAGCTCACAACGCTGCTGGCGCCTGAGCTGGGACACGGACCCCAGCCTCCTGACCTCGAGTTTTCTTTTTACAACAATCTGCTACTATATTTTCTAGAGAGATAAATTATGCCCTGTGCTGGTGGGAAGACTTTTAAAGAAAAAGAGAATGGCCAAGATGCATCTTAATTAGAAACTGCTTGGGGGAAAAAAATCTTTGAAGGAGGAGGGTGCAGAGTGTCACACCACAAATGGCCAGTCCTGCAGGCTAATGTAGAGCTCTCTGAGTGCTCTGCTTTGACAATCATCCAGTGGGACCCAAGGGACAGTTGGTTATCAGAAAGTGGCCAAGGAATTGCAGATGTGTCATTTAAAGCCACAGGGAGACCACCATGGGGCCGCAGCATCTGTCTAGCAACCGCAGGCTCTGCCTGTCCTTCAGCATGGGGGTTGATATTTTCATCCAACTACTCTCCTTGTGCCTTTAGGCCCGGTTGCCAGTAACGAGTGCTTCTAGTCCATTTCCTCCGTGCTTTTACAGCCTCTGGCCTCCTGATGGAGCATTCGGGGCTCCCAAAACATGTGACTGCTGGGAAGGTCGCTGGCTGCTCTGAAGCCTGACCCATTCCATCCAAGGGACTGCAACCTCGCCACGTGCTAGGCTGATGACAGCTCTTTCTCAAAACAAACTCAAAGCCTGGGTCAGGAATGTGCACCACAGCCTGCCAGAATCAGTGAGCAACATAGTCTGACAGATTTTCCAGGAACTATAGATATTTTTTTTCCCAGAAAAAAAAAAAAAAAAAAAACCACTTCAAAATACGAAACTCATAAAGTAGATATGGTATTTTCAGCCAGACAAGTCAAAATGCTCTGTTACCCAACCAAAGGGAGAGAGAAAAAGGCACTGGGAAGGATGCGTGTATGTTCAGGGAAGAAAAAAAATCTAATGTTTGGTAGGACTTACTGTGTGCCACACCCCCTCCCCCCATTACACAGGTGAGTAAACTGAGGTTCAGAGAAGTTTGTGACTTGCCCCATTCCACTCAGCTGGCAAATGCTGGGGAGGGGATTTGAACCAGGCATATCTCTGAAGTCAAAGCTGCTACCTCCCAGAAACAAAATCAGGGTAGGCAACATGGAGATCCGTGGAAAACTGGGGAAGCAAGTGGTTTTCATAAACTATCCATCTGGTAAAGTGTGCAATTCCTAAGGCAGCCACACTGCTGAAGTAACTCTCACCCCTACAAAAAGACCCAGTAAAACATGTATGTGACACGTGTGTGTGTGTGTGTGTGAGTGTGCGTGTGCACGGGTATGTAGGAGAGTTTGCAGTGAACAGTTTGCAGAAGGCACTGTGAAGTCACACGCCAAAAAGCAATTGTAAAAATGACATCTCGGGGCCTGGATTTATTTCCTCTTCAACATCATATTTGCTCTGTTTACAAGGCAAAGATGATTTTTCTCTCTGCCAAGGCTGAACATTCCCAGCCTGTGATCTGAAAATCATGCTATGTTCATTTTGCCTAAACTCACCCAAGACCATAAATCATCCCTTGAAATGGGGATTCGATTGTCAGTTCTATCGGGGATTCGTGAAGCAGAGGTGGAATCCCATTTGGGGCTCTCATGGTCATCCTGGGGCCAGCTCGGAGCAGGGGGATATTGCATTTGCCCATGCAAGCACCTCCACAGAGAGTCTGAGGCTCAGATCTGCTGACTAAGCAGGACTGCTACTTTTACTGGGTCTGTTTGCTGATTCTAAGTGCACTTTGTGACAGGAGGTAAAGGCAGCTGAAGGCGCTGAGAGATACAGAGAGCACAGCAAGATCCAGTCCCTCCCCAGCCAAATCCAGGACCAAGGGCAGCAGGGAAGAACAGGGCAGGCAGAGACTGCTGTAGGCAATTCATTCATTCCACAATATTTATCAAGAGCCTACTATGTGCCAGGCACTGTTTCTTTCCTTGGATTATAATTATTCTCATTATTATTTTTTAACAAATATAATAATGACAGCAGCTTACATTTAATGAATGCATATGGGCAGGTATGGCACCAGGTGTTTTACAAACACCAACTTATTTAATCCTTACAACTGCTGAGTGAAGTAGGTATTTTCCCCATTGTACAGATGGAGAAACTGAGGTGCACAGGGGTTAATTACTTGCCCAAGATCACATGACTAGTAAGAGGCACAGCCGGGATTCAAACTCAGGCTGGTCTGGTTCTCAAATCCATGCTCCTCTCAGTTTATCATGCTGGTGTCCAAAGACATTATTTGCAAGTGGGTGTTTTTAGGTTATTGGGCAGGGATAAAAGATTTTCTGATGGTGGAAGAAAAGTGGGAAATCTGAATCTTTTGTCTGATCCCTGAATACTCAAGTTCATGTCCAATAAATAATGATGCCTAGAGATGGGTAGCTGCAGAGCCTAGCCATGAAGCACACATCTTCCCTGGCTTTCAATGGAGACAGTGGAGCTGAAGATGCAACACACCAGCCCTGAGACCATCCCTCTGCCCCTCCGCCTCTCAGCTCTATGGCCACTGCACATGGTCACTAGGGGAGAGACCAGCATGGTAGTTTATGGCTTGGGTTTTGGAGTCCAACAGACCTGGGATTAAGTCACTGCAAGTCCTGCAACTTGCTAAGTCTCAGTTACCTCATCTGTGAAATGGGGATAAGGTAATTTATAACTTAAAAGGGATGTGAGATGGATTCAAGAGAATGCAGCTACAGTGCCTGGAGTGATGCGTGTGTAGGGAGTGGGTGGGCTCTTGGCCCTGAAATCAAATACCTCCTAAAAGACAATTTGCTCCTGTTAAAACTCTGAGAATTCCTAGTTCCTAGTGATGACCTGGCCATGAGGGCAGGCCTGTGTTTCAGCAATCTGGCTTTGGACAATTTGGCTAATCTCAGAGTGGGCAGTGCAAAGAGCAGTGGGCTGGGACTCAGGCCACCAGCACTCAAGTCCCAGTCCTACAGTTAACATGCTGTAACTACCTCCTGCAAGTCCCTTCCCCTCTCTGAGCCTCAGTTTCTCCAACTCTAAAATGAGGGGGTTGGACTCATCAATGATGATATCCCAAGACTCTGTGCCCTGTAGCAACTTCTCCCACTGCCAAGAGAGGATGAAGTTCTCACGGTTGGTCTGACTTGTTGGAAAGATGAAGGTTCATTAAGGACTTTCAAGGTTGGTCCCTTGACACCAAGTGCCCGTCCGGAAACCCTCATGTTGGCAGGAGGCTGATTTATTCCAAGGCCTTGAACCCTAACCTTCCCCTGCCTCTTTCCTGTTAAAAATTCAGGTGTAAGCTGCTTAATGAAGAAGTGGGAGGTACAATGCCTACCAAAGGGCTGCCCACCCAAGATTTCTGCCATGGTCATTTGAGGGCTGGTGGAACAGGGCAGGAGGAATCAGGGCTGGGGAAGCCCTGCAGCACTCACGTGGGTTCCTGGATCCAGGGGACATGGCATGCCCCAGGCAAGATGAGAGCAGCACACACTGTTCTGAGATCCTTGCCTCATCCTCATAGCAGCTGACGCTTGAGGAATGCTTGCTATGCGCCAGGCGTGAGGATAAACTTCACATGCATTAACTCATTTTGTTCTCAAAACAATCCTGGGAATCTTGTCTCCACTTTATAGATGGGGAAACAGAGGCTCAGAGAAGTTAAGAAACTTGCTCAAGGTCACACAGCTAGTAAGTGGCAGAGCAGCACGCAAACCCAAGCCATCTGGTCCCTGAGACCGTGCTCTTCAACTGGTTTAATATTCCCCCAAGTGCTAGAGTTAAGAAACTTGCTCAAGGTCACACAGCTAGTAAGTGGCAGAGCAGCATGCAAATCCAAGCCATCTGGTCCCTGAGACCGTGCTCTTCAACTGGTTTAATATTCCCCCAAGTGCTAGCAGCAGGTATCAACACGTGCCCCTCTTTACAGGTGTGGAAGCCGGCCTCAGTGCACTGAGCCAGCCACTTGTTTCATTGCCCCATGGCTGCTGCTTTATGGCTGGTTCCCTTACTTCCCCCTCCTTCACTCCCCAATGCATTCTTCAAACTGAAAACTTGCCTCTGTGACTTAATAGCTATAAGAGCACCCCTGATCAAGGGCCTCTCCGTGCCTGGTAGTATGGAGCTAGGCCCTTTGCATGTCTCCTCTCTAATTGTCACCACAGGACCAGGAGGTAGGGACACCCCCACCTCCACTCTGCAGCCTGAGGCCACACAGCTGCTAAGTAGCAATACAGAGGCTCCGTGCCTGGTAGTATGGAGCTAGGCCCTTTGCATGTCTCCTCTCTAATTGTCACCACAGGACCAGGAGGTAGGGATACCCCCACCTCCACTCTGCAGCCTGAGGCCACACAGCTGCTAAGTAGCAATACAGAGGCTCCACCCAGGCCCAGCTGGATGCTATCCCATATGGCCACCTCTCAGGAGAGGGGAAAGAGGTAGATATCTCTCTTGGCCTGAGCCACAAGGCAAGGAGCAGGCTGTGTCCTCTTTGCTAGTGGCCATTGGGGTCTTAGGAGTGTTTTCTGACAAGGCCTGCTGAACTGGATGTGGATAAAAAGGAAGCCACTTTGACACAATTGCTCAGGACACAAAAACTGGCATGAGACACGCCTCACTCAGAGGTCATGTCCTCAACCTGAGAACAGATTCTGGGAGGGGCATGTGGTCAGTCAGGAGGGGGATTTGATCTGCTGAAGCACCGCCCAGGGAGACCAGGCTTAACGTATCAGAGGCTCCTGTAAATCTTGGCAGAGCGAGGCACCAGAGTGAACTCACCACCCTCCCCACAAACAGCCCCGTGGGCCCCACAGCCCCATGATGAGGCTGCAGAGGCCCAGGTCCATACTGAGCATTAGGATGTGGGGGGCACTGCTCAGGGGCTCCCTGTACATCAACTCAGCCAGGTGGGCAGGGTGGGCACTGCCTGCCATCTGACCCTGCCCAAGGTGCCATGTGTGTCTGAAGGGCTCAGCCTACAGCAAGGTCAGTGATGATGGCAGTGGCCAGAGTCCAGGAATGAGGCAACCTAGCAGTTCCCCAGTCCAGAGAAAGAAGTGGTGGTGTGACCAGCTGCTTAATTCAGGCCAGCACATCTCCTTCTAGCTTGGGGAACAGTCTAGCTGCAAAGCCCCTCATGGCCCCACCCCAACTACAACCTCCCCAGGTTTCTTGAATGCCCTCAGCCCTCCTCCTCTGGGTGTGTTTTCATAAGCCTCTGTATCTAAGAGTCATTAGTGGTAACAACAATCAAAGCCAGCACTATTAACTATGGGTCAGGTGGGCCCTGGGCTGGGGGATTGGAAAAAGTCAGCCTCAGAGAGAACTGACTTGCCCAAAGTCACACAATCAGGAAGTAATAACATCTGAATTTGAACCCAGCTCAGTTGCGCTCCAGAAACAGAAGCTCAAGCCAGTGACTGTTCATGTCATTGCCTGTGATCACCTCTACTTGTTCCTCTCTCTGAGAGTACTAGACACACCCCAGAGAGGCCCAGGGAAGGGTTGCCAGTGAATGTCCTGGCAGAACTGGTGGAGCTTTCTCTGTGCCACTTACTCCTGTATCCCCAGCAGTTAGCATTGGCCAAGCATCTGTTGAGTGTTAAGTAAATCTAGACCTGGCTCTCCCTGCCCAGTGCCTGGGTCCCTGTGTACTCTCCTTTCCCAGGAGCTGGCCACCCACTGGGGCTCATCCCCGGGCTGTGGAGGGAAGGCTCTGTCTCACTGCCAGGAGTGCTGCAGCTACTGGGCAATGAGGTGCCCAGGGCCCTGCCAAGGCTGCTCCTGGGAGACAGACAACTCAGGAGACCCAAGCCCACCATGTGCTCACTGGGGCAACTGCCAACCTCAATTGTTACAACAAAAATCATAAATCACTTCTATATATGTGCACATTCACACAGTCTTTCATTTATATGCTTGTAGCAGCACCAGTATGAAGGATGAACGAACAGGGGTCCAGAGAGGTTAAGTGACTTGGACTTAGCCACACAGCTGAGGACAAAGTGAGGACTTGCATCCAGGTCTTCTGACTCCAGGTCCAGGTTCCTTCTACCATTCCAGGCAGCCCACGTTCCACCAGGCTCAGTTATTGGAACAGGACTGGAGGGTTGAGATTTAATCCCAGGTCCTAAGGAATTTTACAAAACGGGACTTGGTTTAGCCCATTCCCTCCCAGAAGTGTTTCCTGTGATGGTCTGAGCAATGTCTATGCCCATGCTGTGAAGTTTCAGAAATCAGCAGTCTCTCCCACCTCCTACCCTGACCACCATTCCCTGAATATTTGCAAACTACTTAGAGAGAAGGAGAAGGGAAGCTTTCTTGATCACATCCCTGTTTATACTAGTAGCAAAAACTCCAACAACATTGATGAGATCCCCACCAGCAATCTTTCCCCAGGGCTGACGTGGGAGTGTTGGAGAAGGTCTGTGTTCTAGGCAGGTGAAGTCGCCAGCCTCCTAAACTAGAATCCAGAGATTTCATATTTGAGGTTAAAGAAGCATCTCTCTTCCTCCCATTTGAGTCAGGAATTCCCCTCTAGGAATCTATCCTGAGACAAAATTTTATGCACAAAGATGATAATTCCTGAGTTATTTTTAATAGCAAAAAATAGGAAACAACCTTTGTCCAACATTAGCGGGATGGTTAAATGAATTATGGCTCATCCATTTCAATTTAATGTTGAAATCATTATGAACATTCTTTATGAAAAATTTAAATGACTTAGGGAACACTTATGATGTAACATTAAGCTAAAAAAAAAAGGAAAGACATAAAATTGTATATAAAGGGGAAAAAAGCATACAGAAGAAAAGAAAAGATCTGGCAGAAGTTATTTTTTTGCCTGCTTTACACTTTCTGGATATTTTACTTTCCCCCCCTACATTCCTAGGATAATCAGAAAAATAAATAAGCTACTCAAATCCACATCCCCCACAAGGGGAGTGAGTTGTCTGAACAGCCAGAAAGGTTATGACGCTGACTGGTCAGGAGGAGGAAGGTAGGTCCCTGTCACCTTCTGCATAGCACAAATGCTTCTGACAGAGGCACGCATGTGGGGGCATCCCTTCTAATTTGCCTTTAAGATTTTCCTGGGAATTTCTATCTCAGACTTGGTTCTTTCGTTCCTGACATCAGGAGCCTGCTTCTCTAAGGGGATACAGGCCATGAATTCCCCTCTCCAGCCCCACACAGCTTCTGTCTCCAGCATCTTCTCATGTGAAATGCCGGCAGCAAGGGGAGCTGACAACTTGGATGGGTGTTACTTCTGAAATCTGAGGCCATGCCAACAATAAGGCACCTTGCAGTCTCTCTCAGATGCAGAGAGAGGCTCTTAAGGCTCTAGGTTAGGAGAATCCTGTGATTGGGAGAAATCAAAGATGGCAGCAAGTGAGACTATAGATACAATGCGACAAGCTGTGGAGAAGCGGCAGCAGCATGCCACCACCCCTACCATGTGGCTGTCCTATCCGTCTTCCAAGTAGTGCGTGGGGGACCCCCACCCCCATGGCTCTATAGGCAGCACGGGTACCCAGCCTCATCAGATAAGTATTCGGTTTCTCTATGAAAACCCCCAAGACCACTTTACAGCCACTCTGAAGCGGATTTAAACTCAGTCCTCTGTGTCCTTCAGGTCTCCAAACCTCCACGGAAACAGATCTCCATCCCTCTCCATCCATACACACATTTCTAAGTCCTTCCACTCTTAAAAAAAAAAATGATAACTACACACAAAGAAGTCTGTAAGGTCAGAGAGAAGAATGGAGTCTCTCCCAGATCTAGGCCGGCTCAAAAGCACCAATAACCCAGAAGCAACACACACCCTGAAGCCCCCAAGTCTGGCGAAATAGGAATGCACTCAGGAGGTGAAAAGCCAAAAATGAAATTCCATTCGGCCACCAGGGGGCAGTGGTTTCCCCAGCGTCAAAGTGGTTTAAATCAACTCACCAAACATGTTACCCTCGTAGCCGTCTTTTGTCAGTGGACGGAGCTCGTTTTTCCCCATTGCATAACGCTTGTAGCTCTGCCAGGCAAACTGCATCATCTGCAAGAAAAAGCGGAATATGGAGAACCTCAGTGTCATGAGACACTTGGCTTTGCCCTTTGCAACAGGATTTTAAACCACATTGAAAAAATAATCTTCCAAAGTTTCCAAATTGAAGAGGGCAACTTTCTCTCATCATAATTTGATTTGTCCAGTTACAGCCACCTGGAAGAGCATTCTCCTCAGACAACTCCACGTGTCCAGGGTCTACCCACAGATTCCTTAGAGAAGACACAAAAAACACTAACTAAATTCTAGTCATCCTTTAGTGCCAAGGTGAAAAGCCACCTCTTCCATGAAGCCTTCCCTGTTTTGCTCTGGCCTAAGGTAAATCCTCTGAAGGGAAGAAAGCTAACTCTCAGTGAGTGAGTGAGTGCCTGTTATAATCTAATAGAACAACCCCCTGAGCTAGGTATTGTTAACTCCATTTTATAGACAAGGACACAGGTCAAAGACATGAAGTAACTTGCCCAATCTTACCCAGTGAGTCGCAGAGAGTGCTGGGTATTGAACCCATGCCCTCTACCCCCAAAGCCTTGCTTCTATCCTCTAAACTCACTGCACGAGTCTCTTTGAACTATTTTGTCCTACCCTGGCTGTCCCAGGCCCTAGCACCCCAGCTGGTCACTGTTATTTGTTTTTACCCTGGCTCTGGACCATAAGTTCAAGGCCAGAAACTACACTTGCCTTGCCTCAGTTTCCCCCACAGCACCCAGCACAGGGCTTGGCACACACAGGCATTGATGAGTATGGTGGACTTTGTCATCCTGTGTGCATGAGTTCTTACTATGTCAAGGCAAGGAGCATCACGCCAGCAGCTTGCTCCTGAAGCTACACTTAGACCCAGAGGCTGAGGGAGATGCCCCCCTCACTCCCTTGGACCCCAAGGTCTTCATCATTTGCCTTTACGACCCTTTTGCCTTTGCACGGCAGGCTGCAGAAGGAGCACAGCACAGCAGAGCTCTGGGGTGACCAGTGAAGGCACAGCTGAGGGACAGGTGAGTGGGGAAGCAGCCTGGGGCAGCAGGAAGAACTGCTTCTAGACCAGAGAAGCCTGGGTTCTAATCCCACGTCTGCAGCTTCCTCTGTGACTTTGGCATGAAACTAATGTCTCTGAGTCTCAGTAGCCTTGTCTGAGGCCTGCTTTAACAAGGCATCATAAGGCCTGCTGTGCCACACTCCTGGAAGGTTTGGAAGAATGTAGTGGAAGTGCCCACTTCTGACAACAAGTGATTGACAGACACTAGTTCTCCTCCCCTCTTGGCCTTCAAAACACCTGGCTGGTTCTCCAAGCCTCATCCATCCACCCCTCCTTCCACCCAGTCTATTAGTTCTTAAATGTTAACTTGCATCAAAATCACTGAGCGACTTGCTAAACCCCTCGGTGTCGGGCCCCCTCCTTGAGTTTTTGATTCAGTAGGTCTGGGAGTAGGGGCCAAGAATTTGCCTTTCTAACAAGTTCCACATGCTGCTGCTGGTCCAAGGGCTACATATGTGAACCACTGATCTATTATATTTATTTCTATTGCTCACTCACTTCCAGACACTGTCCTGCATATGTTTGCTTTCTCCTGCCATCTCCTGGTCTGTGTTCCCTTCCTCAGCACCCCTCTTTCTAGAACATTCCACCTACATTCTCCATGCTTGGCACTCCCAGTGCCCAGACTTAGAAAGCACAACAGGACAATGACCACCACTGCGCTTGATGCTGTGACCAAAAAGCACAGACCAGGAGGGCACACCTGGTCAGTCTATGGCCCAGACTCTGTGTGAATGGTTGAATAATCTAGTACCACCTCCCCATTTCACAGATGGTGAAACTGAGGCTCAGAGACGAAAAGTGGTCAGGGCAGCACAGCCAGACAGGGTGGAATCCAGCTCTCTCATCTCCCAGGGCAGCAGACCCCACCTGCATGCTTGCCTGACATGTGGCTTCCCATGCAACACACATGCAAATGTCATGACAACATGTGCCAAGTGCTTGGCATGGGTTTGAGTCCCAGTTCCATTCCTCTGTTACTTTCTACTTATCTTGAATTGGCGATAATGAAAAATAATTGCCAGGTGATGGAGTTTGGATGTGTCGTCCCCTCCAAAACTCATGTGGAAATTTGATCTCCAATGTGGCAGTGCTGGAAACTGATTGAGTCATGGGGGCAGATCCCTCATGAATAGATTCATGCTCTCCCTGGGGGAGGGGGGATTAATGAGTGAGTTCTCGTTCTATTAGTTCCCACGAGAGCTTGTTGTTTATAGGACCCTGGTGTCTCTCTCTCTCTCTCTCTCGCCATGTAATCTGCTTGTACCCGCTGGCTGCCTGCCACTTTCCGCCATGAGTAGAAGCAGCCTGTGGCCCGTGCCAGATGCAGCTGTCCCAGAATCGTGAGCCAAATAAACCTCTTTTCCTTATAAATTACCCAGTCTCAGGTATTTCTGTTATGGCAACATAAAACGGACTAAAACACCAGGTATGAGCACTTGAGGGAGACTGGCCTCCTCCCTTGGTCTCTCTTATGTGGGGGCTCCCTCTATGAAGTCAGTGTAAGGGGAGGGAGTGCAGGTGACTAGATGGGAGAGCAGCAGCAGGCTGTTAAAACATAAATGACAGCAGAAAAGAAGCAGCAGAGGTCTGGAGGGGGACTGCACCCTATCCTGAGGACTCCCCCTGCTTAGAGAGGAATGGGTGTTCAGGAGTAATTACAAGTATCACAGGTATCTACATGGTCTCAAAGGAGCTGTCACTGCAGGGATGTTTGGAACATGGTCCGTTCTCACAGTCATCCACATCAACAAGGCGAAGGATGGATTCAGAATGCAATCAGAGCTGCCTTTACATGCAGACCCTCAAACACACACGTGCCTCCCAGTTCAGGTCACAGGTGGCTCAGCTGAGGTGCTGAATGAGCAGAGGATGGGGAAAGCCCCAGCCAGGTGGTCCTATCTCTCTTCTCTCTGTCCTCTGTCACCTAAGCAAGCCAGGTGTCCAGGTGTCACCAGGTGTCCTGTCCTGTGTGCAGGCCGCAGTTTGGGCTGCAGCCATGCTGGGAACACTTCTGGCCCCTACCCTTTTCCTCCCTGCCAACTGCACATCTTCCTTCAGGTCCTAGTCAAGCCCAAGTCAGGCACCTAAATCAGACCCCAACCCCACATTCCTGATGCACAGTCTCTGCACTAAAACGTCTATACCTGAAGCTATTTGATCAGTATCCCCTCATTCACTGCTGCACGCTCCACAATTCTTCCAGGGACTGGAACATAGAAGGTGCTCTTTAAATATTTGCTGAATGAATGTAAGAACAAACAAAAAAATGGGCTCTGGAGCTTAACACATGGCTGGGAGACTTGCCATGGACCACACACATCACAGGTAAGACACATAACAGGCAAATGGGTCAGAAAGGAAGGGCTGCTGAGCAACAGAGGTACTCAGAAGGGGACACGCACATGTCTTGAGGGAGGCTGCATAGGTACACAAGTGTTCTGCTGGACAGGTAGGACTGCGAGGGGCACAAGAAGAGGATGATCCACAGAAAGGCTAATATCTTCACTCTGGAACTGGTGATAATGTTGTGGGCGATAACTGGACCTGGCTTTAGAGATGGACAGACCCTGACTTCATGTTTAGGCAGTATAAGACCTTAAAGGTCATCTAGGCCAGCTCCTGCCCCATAGGGGTTCCTTAATAGAGTATCAAGTAGTATCTCTTTAACATCCCCAGTGACAGGATGCTCCCTACCCTATCAGGCAGCCCATTCAATTGTGGAGTTTCACAAAGTTCTTTCTTAATCAGCCCAAATCTGTTTTCCTCTTTGGGCCATAGGGAAGAGAGCTCACCCCACCTCCATATTTCAGGCCTTCAGCCTTGGGCAGCCAACTCTCAAGCTGCTGGGGACTGCCTGTCGGCCAGATGAACAGCCAGCTCCTTCAATACTTCCTTTCACAACAGAGCTCTGAGTCCCTGCACACATCCACGGTGCCCTCTGAAAACAGCAGACCTGCACAACACAACGTTCTTCCAGGGGTGCTCCAAGACTTTGCCACCCACTTGTGTGGTCAGTTATTCTTTTGGTAATAAACAGAAAGCAAAGTGCAAACTCACCCTGGTTATATCTGAACCAGAACCTGTAGGTGTGGACTTGCCATTTGTCCCTAATAACTTCTATCTTGTTGAACTCTGCCTACCATTCCATGCTGTCAGGATCTTTCTGGAACCGGATCTTATTGTGCAACATGTGTGAGTCTGCCTGCTTTGGGTAATCTGCAAACTTGATGGGATTGCCATCTGTGTCTCCTGAGTTGTGGACATAAAAATTGCGAGGCTGAGGACAGAGTCAGGGAAACAGCAGCAGTGGCCCCTCTCCCGGACATGGCACTGCTCTCGTGAGTGCCACCCATCAGCAAATGAAGAATCTGCCAAGCCATCAGTACAACCCCCATTTCTCCATTTTTGTACATGAAGATATCATGAAACATGGGCTGAAATATAAAAGCACTCTGCCCTAGGACAGCTAGTACAGAAAATAGAAAAAAAAATTTTTTAAAGGAAAATAAAGGGTTGTATTGGCATGATTGTTCTTAGAGAACCCATTTTGGCTCCTACCAATCATCATTTTTTGTTCTAAATGCTTGCAAATCACTAACTTAAAAACCTATTAGTCCCACTAAGATGGCTATACTCAAAAAAATGGACAATAAAAAGTGTTGGCCAGGATGTGCAGAAGTTGGAACCTTCATAAATGGCTGGTGGGAATGAAAATGGTACAGCCACTTTGGAAAAAAGTTTGGCAAAATAAGTTAAACATGGAGTTACCATATGACCTAGTAATTCCAATACTGGGTATCTACTTGTGCAGAAGAGTAAACACAGCAGGTGTGAGACTTCTATCCTTAGGAAGACCTGCATACAAGGTTGGCCCTTGGCTGGCATCTGGGAACTTGGATTTTGCAAGTGTTGCCACCGTTCTCTATTTGATAAGGGTGGTTTACTGAACCTAGAACACTTGTACAACAACGTTGTTTATGCTGAACACCTGCTTTCCTTTGGGACTCTGGAAGTTTGGTACATGCTAAGCAGAGAGCACCTATGTGACCAGCCCCCAATAAAAACCCTGGGCAAGAGCTTCCCTGGTAAACAACACCTCAAACACTGTCACAATTCAATGCTGGAGGAATTAAGTGCATCCTTTGTGACTTCACTGGAGGAGGACTCTTAGGAAGCTTGTACCTGGTTTCCTCTGGACTTCTCCCCATGCACTTTCCCTTTGTTAATTTTGCTTTGTATCCTTTCACTGTAATAAATCACCACCATTAGCAAGACTATGCACTGAGTACTGTGAGCCCTCCTAACGAATCACTGAACTTAGGGGTGGTCTTGGGGACCCCAACAAATACCCAAGAAAAATAAAAACATATGTCTACACAAACACTTGTAACACAAATGTTCACAGCAGCACTATTTGTAATAGCCAAAAAATGGAAACAACCAACACGTCCATTGACTGACGAATGCATAGACAAAATGTGGTATATCCATACAATGGATTATTCAGCCATAAAAAGGAATGATGTACTCATACATGCTACAAAATGGATGAAACTTGAAACACTACCTAGTGTATGACTCTGTTTATATGAAATGTCCAGAATAAGAAAATCCATAGACAGAAAGTAGATTAGTGGTTGCCAGGGGCTGGGAGAAGGAAGAAATGGGGAGTAAACTGCTCATGGGTATGGAGTGTTTTTAGGGTGATAAAAATGTTCTAAAACTGATTGTGAAGATGACTATATAACTCTGTGAATATACTAAAAACCACTGAATTCTATACTTCTCGAAGGTGAATTTTATGGTATGTGAATTATATCTCAAAAAATTATTAATTTATATATTTAAAAAAAAACTATTAGTGGGAACAACTAGATATCATATGCCATGTGATATGACACAATGAAAAGGACACAACAGATTAAAAAGCAAGGACAGCCAAGCTGTGCGCACCAGAACTCAGGGTAAGAGGAGAGACCTATGGAGTGCACGAAGGCAGGAAAAGCCACAAAGAGAGAAAGAAAGGACTGCTCCAACTGTTTTGAGCCCTAACCACTTCAAGCCTGGCCCTGGTGAGCACATGGAGCAGGAGCTGGCAAAAGCTGCAGCTGTGCCCTTCGTATGAAGTTACTTGGAGGCAGCAGTGAAGAAGAGGGCCTTGGTGGCCCCCAGGCCGGCAAGACCACTAACAGGGTTCCTGCGGACCCACATAGAAGCGAGGGGCCACAGACAACTGAAAAAAGGAGCCATTCAGAGGCCAGTGAGTCATTGCAAGGGACCAGAGCATGGCCTGTCCCATGGGAAGTGTTTGGAGTGTGGGCAGTGGGGGAGATGGGCCCACAGGGGGACCATTGGGGCACAGCATGGACAGCTGATCTGCCCTCCAATCATCACAGACCCACTCAGTGGAGACTGGTCAGGAATATAGAACTGCAGGCGGTGCAGTTCACTGAAAAGACATGCCCAGACCAGAATTTCCACACAACCCAGGTGTATGGGTCTGGGGCACAGCATGGACAGCTGATCTGCCCTCCAATCATCACAGACCCACTCAGTGGAGACTGGTCAGGAATATAGAACTGCAGGGGGTGCAGTTCACTGAAAAGACATGCCCAGACCAGAATTTCCACACAACCCAGGTGTATGGGTCCTCACGAGACCCAAAAGTGCTTACAAGGTCAACAATTAAAACCTGAGCTGCACAAAAAGCCTTCCCCAGAGAATCAGCAGCAAAGCAGCAATTTAGTTCAACCACAGGACTCAAGTGCTGGTCCCCACAGAAGTCCCCCCATTTTAGAAGTAACCAAAAGACAACCAATTAGTTCCAGTGCAGAGTTTAGTGATGGAGGTAGCTAATAATCCAACACAGAACTGAAAGTAAAACTAAAAACCCCACAGATCAGAGACAAAGTTCTGATGTTAACCAGTAAATGTCTACCACCACCAAAGAACACCTATAAAATCTAGAAGGACTGGAAGCCCCCTGGGCTCCCGAGCCAGGGTGGGAGGGCCAAGGGCCTCAGCCACACACCCCAATGTCCACATCCAGCCCAGCTATGACCACTGAGTCGTGGCTGGAAGTGCTCCGGACTCCCAAGCCGGGCTGGGGGTGCTGAGGGCCTCAGCCATGCACCCCCATGTCCACGTCCAGCACAGCGATGACCACAGAGACACTGCCAGAAGCACCCTGGGCTCCCAGGGGGCTGAGGGCCTCAGCCACACTCCCCCAAAGTCCACATCCAGCCCAGCCATGACCAAGCCACTGCCAGAAGCTCCCTGGGCTCCCCTGCTGGAATGAGAGGGGTGCCATGGGCCATGACCACGCCCCTCCTTCCTCCTCCTCCCACTCTATCCCCCTCCCCTTTCCCCCCTCCCACTCCCCCCAACTGCTCACAACATCTTAGAATGTAAAAAAAATAATAAATCAATTAAAAAATAATAATTGTTCCTGAGGGTGAAAAGTAATACATACTTCTAGTAGAAACTTAAATATATTTCACAAAGAGATAAGAGAATTTAAAAAATAACAGTCCTACCACCTGAGCTAACCTCCGCTTACATTCTTTTGTGTCTCCCTCCTTTGTAGATTGTTTGCACAACAGAAAACACACTTTACGATTTGTAAAATATTCCTTTCCCCTACTTAGAATTATTTTGACAAATCATTAAACATTCTTCATATGCATCAATTTGAATCAAGGTACAATATTCCATTTTATTAATATGCCATAATTAATGTAATAAAAATCCACCATTGTTGGAAAACAAAAAGGAGGAAAAAACACTACTTCACTGATTTTCCTGCCAAAAAATTCATAACCTGAACCGAATCATGCAGAAACATCTGACGAACCCAAACTGAGGTACACCTACAGCATCTCTTCAAAAACATCAAGGTCATGAAAGAAAAGGAAAGATGAGGAACTACCACACTGGGAACTTGGATTTCATGAGTGTTCCCCCGTCTTCTAATTGATAAGTGTGGTTTACTGAACCTAGACTGTTTATACAAACAATGTGGCTTACGCTGAACACCTGCTTTCCTTTGGGAGTCTGGAATTCTCCCTGCAGTGACTAAAGAGACAGGAACTAAATGCAATATGAAATCTTGAATTGAATCCTAGAGCAGAAACAACCACAATTATTATTATTGCTTTAAAGATTATTGAGACAACTGACAATCCGAATGGGGTACAGGGATCAGATAGTAGTATCATGTCCATTTTCAGACTGTAAGGCTTTTACTTTGGTTATGTAAAAAAGTGTCACCATCTTTTTGGAAATACACATGAAGTATTTAGAGGTAACTATGTTTGCAACTTACTCTGAAATGGTTCAGAAAACAATAACGTATGTGTACATACGTGTGTGTGTGTGTGTGTGTGTGTGTCTAAAGAGTAAATGAGTGAAAGAGAGAGAGAAAGCAAATGGTAAAATGTTACAATCTGGGTGAAGGTAAATGTGAGATCTTTGTTAGATTTTTGCAATTCTTCTACAAATCTAAAATTATTTAGAAAACAGCAACATATTTAGGGAATTTTGCTAGAGGTTGATGTCATTTTTTTTTTTTTTTTTTTTTGTCTTTTTCCGTGTCCGGCAACGGATCGCAACCCTCAGTGTCGCCCCCGTACTGGACCGGGACCGGCAACGGGATTGCAACTCTCGGCGCTGCCCCCACGCCTTGCTCAGCCAGTGAGCGGGAACCGGTCTGTATGTGGGATCCGAACCCTCGGGCGGGAGCGCCGCCACGCTTCCCAAGCGGCGCACTATCCAGTGCGTCACCGGGCCGGCCCCGAGGTTGATGTCATTTTCACCCAAATTTATACATACAGAATTCCGGGGGGGGGGTTTCCCCTCACTTTTTATAAATTGTAACAAAACGTGCCTACTGCCATTCTCCCTGCAGTTCCTCTGACCCCACAGTTCCTAAAGGCCTGGCTGGGTCTTCATGTCCACCTCACAAGCCCGTCCCCCCACTCTGGCCAGAAGATGGAACTTAGCAAACAAATTAAGAACTAGCAATTCTGGTTTCTCTTTTCATAATTATATCACTATGTTCAAATGAGGTGTCTATCCTTATTCTGTTCTTCCTATTCCAGAAAACGTTAAAAGGCCCCTTCGTGGTTCTAAGCATTTTCCAGAAGTCTCAGCTCGATTCGGGGTTCAGCCCCTCAGGACCTCTTTGCCCATTTTTGGGTCACTCCTTTCTCTTGAGCTCAGTTCTGTGCCCCCTACTTATCTCCTCTGCATATATCCTTTCAGATAATTTTTAAAAATAAGGTTGACATCTATCTCAATGTAGCAAAGGTTTACCCGCTCGCTGAAGAAAATCAGACAGAAGGAAAACGGTCACCCCTCCCTCAACATGAGCCTCCACTCCCATTTCAATGCCTTTCTTTCCAGTCTTTTTCCACCCATACATCTTTGTTTCTTCCCATGATTATGATATAAACATTTCCATTTCATTACAGAGGCTTTGTAAACATTATTTTTAATAGCTATATAATAGCCTAGCAAGTAGGTTCATCATGATTTACTTAATCTTTCTCCTTTATAATTAGACATTTTGATGATTTCTAGTTCAGGGGTATTGTAAATAATGCTACAGTGAACATCTTTGTGCACAAAATATTTCAAATAATTCCCTTAGACCAGAGTCTCTAAGAAATTGCTAGGAAAAAAATTAAAAGTTATTAATATGTGTGTGCCCTTTTAAAGGTTATAGTCAGACAGCTTGTTTTGCCCACCACTGTGCAAAACTTGATGAATAGGAAAGTGTATAACAATTTTGTGACAATATGGTAAAGTAGTTCACTTGGAGACAGAAAAATAACAATCATTATTACATTTGGGTGGCTCTTGCATACTTTAACTCAGATTTTTTTCCCATTTAGAAATAATTACACAAGGACTAAATAAAGTATGAGATGTAAAGTAATAACCAGATATTAAAAATTGTGTTTTCAAATGTTTAGTGATGGGCAAAAATGCTTATTATATAATATTAAGTGGAAAAGTAGAATACCAAATTATAGTATGAAACTCACTGGTCTGTCTATGTAAGAGTGTTTAAAAAAAAGACTGGGAGGAAATACACCAAAATGTAGACTGTGGTTATGTATGATAGTGAGAAGTTTAGTGATGTTTACTTTTTTTTCTTCTTGTTGACCTATATTTTCTGAATTTTTAAATTTTCCACAATGAATATCTAGAAGCATTTGTAATGTAAAAAATAAAGGTTGTTAAAATGAAAAACAAAAAGAAAAAATGGTACAGTGCTACCCTTACGTCAAAGGGAGTGCTTGAGTGGTTGGCCCTGGGATGGATGGAATGAGCTGGGTTCTGATATAAAGAGGAAGGTCTGTAGAGCAGGGAGGCAGAGAGAAGGTCATGCTGCAGGAAAAGCAACATAAATGGAAGCACAGATCCAGAATTCCAGAGTCAGTAGAATGTCAGGGCCAGAGACACCATCCATTCCCAAAACCATATTTTACAATAACTATGTGAGACACAGAGAACGGAAGAGACCTGCCACAGCCAGGACACAGAAGTTGACAGCATTGGGAGGATTGTGTCCCCAAGAAAATGGGCCCAGACAGGGAAGCGGCTGACTGGGGCAACCTAAGCTACAGCAAGAGATACTCAGGACAGACTCAGTAAGAAGACTGTAAGAATCGAGAGACATGAGACCTAAATACCAGGAACAATTGTACCTCTGCCCCCACTAGGTTCTAGAAATACACAACAGGCAATCATCGTTTGTGTGTGTGCCCATGCTAGAGATAAGGGCAGCTCTAGGTGGTCCCTGGAAGCCCCTCCCTTCCAGCAATCTGTGATTTTTAGATTCAAAGAACACCTAACAACAGATCATAGAGCTGTCCCTTCACTCAAGTCCTGTGAAGGCAGAAAACAAAGCTCCAATGACAGACAGGCAGAGCAAGTGGAGCTGAATCTGGAGACACCTCTTCAGCTCTTTCTCAAAAGGTGTTCTCATCTCCCTGAAAAATTAAGATGACAGGAAATCTTAAAATGAAAAATATTTACTAGTTTGAGGCAGACGTTACTATTTTGTTTAAGACTCTCTTTCTACCTGTCTCAGACCTCAAGAATTCTTTCCTGCAGAAAAGCAATGAGAATCCTCTGTGTCATCCAGGCACAGATGCCCACCCAGCTGAGGAGCCCCCAGAACGACAGAACCAAGACATAAAGGATGTATTTGAGGAGGGGAGGAAATGGGGGTGCTGTGGGGGGGCTGGCCGAACTCCTCGAGAGTAGAAAACAGAAAGTTTGCATTGGAAAGGTCTTTGGGAGGCAGTTGAGGAGGAAGGGGGTGAGCACGGAAATAGTGAGACATATCCCCCCCTTTTAAAAATAACACACACACACACACACACACACACACACACACACGTATGGCACTGACCCAGAACCACAGTTGCTGTGTCTCAAAGCTGCCAAAAGGGAAATGGATTTTCCCAGTCATTAAAGACAAACACTCACACCATGACGCACAGCCTTATTGACATCTCCCAGCAGTGACACCTGGCCTCATTTGCAGGGGCCAAGTGGGAAAGGATTTGGTCTCTAATGATCCTGGGATCTAATGACTACACAGATAGATTAGAAAATTGGAGTTTCCCCCCTCCCCCACTTTCAGCATGGCCCAAGGAAGCAGCTGACAGCTTGGTACCTGAAAACTATTCACATAAGATTTCTTCATCCACCCCCATCCATCGGTGCCACACAAAATGATCTGACTGCTGACTGCTGATGAGGCACCCGCGAATACACATGGCCCCTGGTCTATCGGACAGAAGCGGGTCACAGGCAGGGTTTGGTTGCACTGCGCTGGAGAGGGTGGGGAGTAGTGGAGGTGCTGCCTCCAGCCCTCTCACTTCTGGACTTGCATGAGCTATTGAAAGGGAATGTAGGAAATGAAAATGTGAAATGACTCCTGAGCTGTCTGAGGTCCAGACAGCTCTCCCACATCCTGCCCGTGGGATTCAGATTTGAGCATCTCAGAAATCTTACCCCGTCTATAGCTGTTCTATGGCACCATGGTTGAGAGTGTGGCCCTGGAGGCTGACAGAGCCCTGCTGCTCAAAGTGTGGTCCAGGGACCAGCAGTTGGGTGTGCCCAGGGAGCCTGCTGGAAATGCAGCATCTCAAGCCCCACACCTGACCTGCTGAATCAGAATCAGAGTATTAACAAGATGATTCAAATGCACACTAAAGTTTGAGAGGCTGCTATAGGGCTCTGCTACCAACTGGCTGTGTGGCCTTGAGCAAATGACTTACCCTCTCTGAGTCAGTTTCTTCATGTGTAAAAGGACAGGAATATTTCATCCTTATAATAACTCTGAGAGTAAATAAGATAACATATGTAAAGGGAGTAGCACAGTGGCTAGTACATAATATGCACTCAATAAAAAGCAGCATACAGTGCCTGCTATGCTCTTAATTTACCCATAGAGTATCGTTCCATTCCCTTCTCTTTGCACCATCCTAATCCAAACTTCTCACATCTCTCCATGGGACTCCTGCAGAAGCCTCCTAACTAGCCAGCTATTCTCTGGCCTCCTACACTGTTCTCCACACTGTAGCCAGAGGGATTATTTGAAATGCAAATTTATTCATGTCTCCGCTCAACTCCCCCCACACACTTAAACACTTCCATGGGGTATAGAGATCAAACTCTTTTATGTGGCCCATCAAGCCCTGCAGAGTCCCACCCCCTCATGCCTCCAGTCAGCTTGTCTTCCCCGTCTCTGCCCCAGCCACTGGAGCTTTCTTTCCTCAGTTCCTCAAAGCACCATACCTCCCCCTGCCACAGGGCCTTTGCATATGATGCTGCCTCTCCTCAGACCACTCCTCCCTCCTCTCTTTGGTGAATTCCACTCATCTCTCAGCTTAGTTGCCACTTCCTAGAGAAGCCTTTCCTGGCCTCCTGGATCAGGTTGAATCCCCCTATCACACAGGATTATTGAAGTCAAAATTTTACATTAATCATGTGATTAATTCGTATTTACCTCCACAAGAACATAGGCTCCGTGAGGCTCTGTTGGCTCCATTGCTCATTATTGCTTCCTGGCACCTAGCAGAGTAGCTGGCACATTCGGGCTCTCCACAAATATATGTTGACTAAATGTCTAAGGATGGGGTCAGCACAGGGGAAGCCCCCTTGGGCTGCTCATGTCATGAGGACCATGGAGAAAGGGGGATGCCTGAGACAGAAACACCCACGTGTTTATGTGTTAATGCCCAGTGGCTTTATTTGATTCAACAAGGACCTACCAAAGGCCCAGGGAATAGCTCCCACTGTGAGGTCACAAGGAACAGCAAGGATAGGCAAGACACTTTCCTAGTGAGGTACCTGATGATCTTGGTGCAAAGACTGCAGACAAAAGCAGCTGGATGCCGAAGGTCCCAAGACCCAGGAGCAAACCTGAGCCCCGCCACTGCATTTAAACCACTGCATTTAAATGGTCCCCCCCACTCCTCTATGCTATGCATACCAGGTGTCAGGTGGGGGCAGGGAGACAGGGTGTGGGGACAAAGATGAGTGGGAAGACCTCGGCTCACCTGCAAGTGAAATTCCAACAGGAAATTGCTCAACAAGGCTTGTTTGAAGAAACGTGGTATAAAACCCGCCCACGTGCACTTATCGGTTATCTCCACCATTTCCAAAGTGCTTTGCCTTCCTTGTTTGACCCTATGATCACCTGTGAGTCAGGCAAGGTGGGGGTCATCCCCCTGCCATTTTACAGAAAAAGGAACTGCACTTCTACATGCAGACACTTAAAGAGTGTACCATGTGCCGAGCGCCCTGGGAAGTGCTTCCGTGTACATTAGCACGCGCAGTTTTCACCACAATCCGGGAGGCCACCTGGAGGAGGAGGTAAGCATGACAATTAAAAGCCTGGCTTTGGGGCCGACCCGTGGCTCACTCGGGGGAGTGCGGTGCTGATAATACCAAGGCCACGGGTTCGGATCCCATATAGGGATGGCCGGTTGCTCACTGGGTGAGCGTGGTGCTGACAACACCAAGTCAAGGGTTAAGATCCCCTTACCGGTCATCTTTAAAAAAAAAAAAAAAAAAAGCCTGGCTTTGGATCCCAGCTCTACTCAGCTGTGTGTCCTTGGGCAAGATACTTAACCTCTGTGTCTCAATTTTGTCGTCTGTTTAAAAACAATGATCTGTTATATTACACTTATCAGGTGTTTTCCATGAGGCATCAGTGCTTACCTATATATTAACTCATTTAATCATCACACTAA
>NW_007726872.1:347135-349107 GCF_000696425.1 Galeopterus variegatus | reverse complement strand
GTGCCGAGCGCCCTGGGAAGTGCTTCCGTGTACATTAGCACGCGCAGTTTTCACCACAATCTGGGAGGCCACCTGGAGGAGGAGGTAAGCATGACAATTAAAAGCCTGGCTTTGGATCCCAGCTCTACTCAGCTGTGTGTCCTTGGGCAAGATACTTAACCTCTGTGTCTCAATTTTGTCATCTGTTTAAAAACAATGATCTGTTATATTACACTTATCCGGTGTTTTCCATGAGGCATCAGTGCTTACCTATATATTAACTCATTTAATCATCACACTAATCTTATGAGATCAGTATATCATAACTCTCATTCTCAGATGAGGAAACTGAGGCACTCACCCAAGTGTCATGGCAAGTAAGTGGCAGAGGCGGGATATTAACCCAGGCAGTCTGTGCTCGTGGCCACAATACTCTGCTGCCTCTCATGGAATAGAGCAATTACTATACCTGCCTGCCCTGGGCTTCACACGCATCCTCCCTACCTCAGGAACAGCACCACCATCCTGCTGGTGGTTCCAAGCCCTTGCAAGTCTCCTTTTCTCCACACCCCATGTCCATTTGCCAGCAAGTCTCACCTGACCCTCCCAGCTCTGCTCTTGCCCACCCTCCCCTCTCCATACAGCCACCACAGCAAGCCTTGGAAAATGTAAACCATTAAGTGGCATTCCTGTGTCAGAGCCTCCAAGAGCCCCCATGGCACCCCGCCTCAAATACCTGCCTCTCTGACCTCTCTCTGTGCCCCTCCTCACCACACTCAGCCATAGGGGCCTTCGCATGTCGCCCCAACCACACATGGCCCCTTCCCACCCCACGTCCTAATCCCCAGAACCTGTGACTACTTTAGGTTACAGGATAAGATGGAGTTAAGGTTGCCAATCAGCTGGCCTTGAGAGGGGGAGATTAGCCTAATTATCCAGGTGGGCCCAATGTAATCACAAGGGTCCTTATAAGAGAGAGAGGGAGGCAGGGGAGTCAGAGTCAAGTTGATGAGATGTGAGAAAGGCTCTCCCAGTCAGCGCCGGCTTTGAAGGTGGAGGAAAGGGTCGTGGGCCAAGTAATGCAGCAGCCTCAAGAAGGGATTCTCCCTGGGATGGTTAAATTTAGGTGACCACTTGCCTGGATTAAGGGACACCCAGGGAGCCAGTAAAGCATCATTTTGAGGTATGACTATGAGTTTGTTTCCAGAAGAGACTGGCATTTGAATGAGTGGACTGAGTAAGGAAGACCCCACCCACCCAGAATGTTCAGGCACCATCCAATTGGCTGAGGGCCTGGACAGAACAAAAAGGCAGAGGAAAAGAGAATTCTCTCTCTTCTCAAGCTAGGACTCCTTCTTCTCCTGCCCTTGGACATCAGAACTCCAGGTTCTCTAGCCTCTGGACTCTGGGACTTGAACCAGTGGCCCCCCAGTTTCTCAGGCCTTTGGCCTCAGACTGAATTATGTTCTCGGCTCCCCTGGGTCTCATGGCCTTCAGATTTCCTTGGTTCTCCAGCTTGCAGACAGCCTACCCTGGGACTTCTCAGCCTCTACAATCACATGAGCCAATTCCCCTAATAAATCCCCTCTCATCTATCTCCCTCCCTCCTATTGGTTCTATTTTTCTAGAGAATCCTGACTAATACACTCCCCTAGAGCCTCCAGAAAGGAATGTAGCTGGCCAGCACTTTGAGTTTTTAGCCCAGTGGGACCCATTTCAGAATTCTGACCCTCTAGAATTGTAAGAGAATAAATCTGTGTTTTAAGTCAGAGTCTTTGTGATTTGTTACTGTAGCAAGAGGAACCTAATACACCACCTTAGGACCTTTGCACTTGCCAGCGAATGAGTAAATGAACACACCAACCTACCAAATCTCCAATGCCCCTTCCCCTCTACCACAGTACTTGTCTGCATAAGGAATCTGATATTCTGAAGCATGGTCATGTCTGTCTCCCCTTTTCTTGAGTGCTGTGACCTATTTTCCTCTGCATCC
>NW_007726872.1:344823-346225 GCF_000696425.1 Galeopterus variegatus | reverse complement strand
TCCCAAAAAAAAAAAAAAAAAAAAAAAAAAAGGACGAACTGCTTTAAAGCTGTCCCAGCAGAACCTGGCGCCTCTGGAAATGTGAAAGAGGCAGAACCAGTTTTTTTGCCCAAACTTTAAGAATTTAAACAAGAAAAGAAACCACGTTTAAATGAAAACAAGGAAAATACCAAAGCGAGCGTAGAGAGCAGCAATCTCTGCGTGCTGGGCCTCCCTCCCCGGGAAGTAATGCTATTGATCTGGAACTTAGCCTTGGTAACCACTATCTGAGGATTGCTTAGGGGCATCACTACAGTGGCAAGAGGGCCTAGGTGACCTGTTCCAGAGCCTGGGGGGTTACAGGAAGGCCCTGAGCCAAAGACAGGAACAAAGGCCCCAGGGGGGCAGGTGGGCTGTTTTCTAATCAGTGTTGCCATCTCTGGAGAAACCAGCTCTGGGACTAGAACCCTTGAGGAATCCACGTTAGAAGCACAGGGAACTGTCTACATTTGCTGCTGGTTCTCCTTGGAGCCAAAAGAGGATCAGCAGGATCCTACTCATAGAGACCATTCCTGGTCTCAGGAAGAAGGCCTGAGAACCACCGCACATTCATGAGCAGTGAAGGGCTCTGTTTCTTGTCCAGTAAAATTATTTCAATCAAGGCTTAGACAATAAGCCAGTATTTACTGAGAACCTACATGTACCAGCCCCTGTGCCAGATGTGATCATATACATTATCTTATTTAATCTTCCATTGCTACTCTGGGAAGCAGATATTACACCCATTTTATACATAAGAATACTGAGGTTCAGTAACTAGTGCAAGTGTACATAGCAAATAAGTAGAAGGCTTGGATTCAAACACAGGTCTGTCTGATTCCAACCTCTGCCTCCCAACTGCTCTTTTCTCAGCCTTCCCCTACCTGACATTCACTCGGAAAATATTTACTGAGCATCTACTATGTACTCCATGTTCTGGTCCATATAGCAGCAAATAAGACAACAAGGTCCCTTCCTTCATGGCTTGTACATCCTAGAGTAGGAAGACAGACAGTAACATGCAGGAGAATTTGAATGGTCATAAGCACTATGAAGAAAAATCCAAGCAACATTAGAGGTGGGGATGGCCAAGGAAGGCCTCCAAGATGATAGTTGAGTTGAGACCTTAATTAATATCTGAAAAAAATGCTGTTCCTAATTTCCATTTATAGTGTGAGAAATGCACTTGATTTTTCTCTTTGTTCTTCCTAGGCCTCCATCAGCAGAGATTCCAGAGTATATATTTTCTCTTTTTTTTGGCTAGAAAAGCTTGAAAAACCCACTGATAAGGTTACCCGTTCACAACAAGAGAGAGAATTCCAAAGCAGTAAACAGACCAGCTCAGCCCTACAAATACCATATAAAATGACTCAGGTCCTGGAGT
>NW_007726872.1:342322-343874 GCF_000696425.1 Galeopterus variegatus | reverse complement strand
TCAAATCCACACATCCCACTCCCCAGAAACTGAACACACCTTCTCCAGCTCTGCTGCTGACTCCTAATTGGACCAGGGTTTTCTCTTTCCTAAGCTGCCTCCAGATCTGGGGCTTCCTGCTGGGGCCTGTAAACCTGCTGCAGGAAACAGCAGCTCCTGCCAAGTGGGCAAAACAGACCGTTCCACCAAAGGGAGACAAATGAATTGATGGCCCATGGCAGGTGATTCGACAAAACCTTCACAAAATTCCTTTGCCCTGTACTTGCTTTTGAGGTACAACTATGGGTGGTGGCGGCTCACTGGGGCCTTTTCATGAGTCTCAGAACAGGCCCTTTCAGACACTCCCTGTAAAAGAAAGGCCTTGGTGGGACTTCGGTCACTGACAGCCGTGTATTCTGTATAAAGGGAGAAACCATCATGTTTTCTCAATTCTGAGCACACTGGCTGAAAAAAAACCATTGCATAAAATGATGTCAGTTCAGCTGACAGTTGTGGGGGTTGGGGTGAGGGTGGGGGGTCTTCTCCAGCTGCTGTTAATAAAATAACACCAAGTCCACCTTCTCTAAGGAGGGTAGCTTCTATTCAACCCGCTGACCTGAAAGGCTGCTCTTTTGGCCTTTCTTTTCTGAGCAAGAGGAAGAAATCCCTCTCACTTTCACTATGGACTTGGTGTTCCATTTATGAACCTGAAAAAGATGTGAGTAACTGTTCGTAACCGTTCGCTCTCAGATTTCACTCCAGACCTAGTTGGGCCACTTAAAAGGAATAACACGATGAGCTTCATTAGCTGGAATTCAACAGCCCCCCTCCTGGATGAGAAGTCACTAAGTGAGAAAGGGGGTCAGGGATGGAAATGAAGCAAAAAGATGAGAATTTCAAATGCAAAAATGTTTCCTGAGTGGTTAGCTATGGCTATTTAAACCATTAAAAGTTTAAACCCTCTTGAGGTCAGGGGAAGAACCAGAGGAAAATTAGAAGCACATTTCTTCTCTTCCAATGAACCCAGCAATTTTAAAATGCAAAGCATCTCTAAACAGCTATTTGATTAGGGTTTCTTTTTTTCTTCTTTCCAACTAGGCTATGATAATTAGCAAATGCCTGGGAGATGAGATTTAAATATGCCAATCAGTCCATCTCAAGAGCTTAGCATGAACAATGTGAAATGTAATTATCTTTAAGCGATAACCACTTCTGTGGGGTTACAGCCATGACTCCAGATTTGAAACCAGTAGATGACCTCTCCCCATGGCTGGAGTGGCTGCCTTTCCACTTTAAAAAGAAAAGCAATGCCAAGTACAATCTGAAAATTCCGCCAGTAGGACCTTTAAAGAGAATGCTTTTGAGTACTTCCGGTGATAACTCTGCCACCATTTCTTCACTAATGGGGCATTTTCAAAATCAGCAGGATGATGGAGATAGACTCACTCCGCAGAGGTGCAAGCAGACTCTGCCTGCAATATCTAATGCCCTATTTTCTCCATCAGCAACCATTTCTTAGCTGGGAAATCATCAAAAACCTAGATTCACAACTTCCTTTGTTCTCAAGGGTGTG
>NW_007726872.1:340638-341727 GCF_000696425.1 Galeopterus variegatus | reverse complement strand
TTCTTAGCTGGGAAATCATCAAAAACCTAGATTCACAACTTCCTTTGTTCTCAAGGGTGTGTAAAATGAGTCCTGCATGATGTCTGCATCGGGACACAACGATACCAGAAGAGGTGAGCAGAACGCAACTGTTTATAAGCATTTTTGTGTCTTACTACTGGGGAAGAACCACTTTTTAGTGGTAAAGAACCACTGTGATTAAAATTAAGTTTTTTTTGAAGACTTAGGCTGTTATCATACCAGGTCCATTTTTTACCCTGCAGGCTGAGCTCTCTCTCCCAATTCTTAAAACAGCTTTTTATAATATTGTGATGGTAAAATGGCTAAGAGAGAGGAAGTTTTCACTTCTTCGGCCTGTAACTACAGAAACATGTGTGTCTTGGACACAAAGGGATGTTACCAGGCAACATTGATAATCCATTCCATAGTAATAGCTTCTATAATTAAAGATGACTGAAAATACAATGGATTCCAACACAAAGGGGAATAGGAAAATGGAGAGACACGGCCATCTCTCTGCCTCTTTGTTAGCAACTATCTAACATGCACCTCCCTGGGAACGGAGAGGTCTGTAATTAACCACCTGTCAGGGTCGATGGCCATAACTCTAATCAGGCCAGGACTTTCTTGACTAAGTTCTCGCAAGTGATAATTAAAGCCGCCAGCCTTGCTTGTGAGGTCTGCTTACAACTGAGCAGTACACACATTCATTGGCATGTCTAACGGTGACGGTAACGAATTCTCCAAGTAGCGCTGGCTGGAGTCTGGGCCGCCAGCACATCTATTCATGAGATAAGTATCTCCTTATGTGAGTGCCTTGAGTCACAGCCCCTGCCCCATGAGTCTTCACCTTTTCTTTCAATCGAACAACATTTTGCAATTTCAGCTCCATCTATCAGGCGCTTCCATTGTCTGCTGATAGCGTTTACAGAATCCTATTCCCCAGTCTATAGCCAGGGCCAAGAAATCCTCTACCATTCTTGTATGTCTAAGAACATTTCAGAGGCACTATAAATTGAACTTGAACTTCATCCACCATTGGCTGCTGAGTTGTAAAAGTGCCAGAAAGGGTATTAATTCATAATTAGA